>NW_004445378.1:6124-7024 GCF_000243295.1 Trichechus manatus latirostris | reverse complement strand
TGTGTAAACCTTTTCATGAGTTTTTATAATAGTGGTCTCATACAATATTTGTCCTTTTGTGATTGACTTATTTCACTCAGTATAATGCCCTCCAGATTCACCCACGTTGTAAGATGTTTTGTGGATTCATCATTGTTCTTTATCTTTGTGTAGTATTCCATTATGTGTATGTGCTATAGTTTGTTTATCCATTCATCTGTTAGTGGGCACTTAGGTTGTTTCCCCCTTTTTGCTATAGTGAATAATGCAGCAATGAACATTGGTGTGCATATGTCTATCCATGTGATGGTTCTTATTTCTCTAAGATGTATTCCTAGGAGTGGGATTGCTGGATTGTATGGTATTTCTATTTCTAGGTTTTTAAGGAGGCACCATATCATTTTCCATAGTGGTTTTACCATTTTACATTCCCACTGTCAGTGTATAATAGTTCCAATCTCCCCGCAACTTCCCCAACATTTGATATTTTCTGCTTTTTTTTTTTTATTATTATTAGTCCAGTAACGTTGGGGCGAGATGGTATCTCATTGTAGTTTTGATTTGCATTTCTCTATCGGCTAATGATCAAAAGCATTTCCTCATGTGTCTGTTAGCTGCCTGAATGTCTTCTTTGGTGAAGTGTCTGTTCATATCCTTGCCCGTTCTTTAATTGGATTGTTTGTCTTCTTGTTGTTGAGGTGTTGAAGTATTTTATAGATTTTAAAGATTAGACTCTTGTCCGATATGTCATAGTCAAAAATTTTTTCCCAGTCTGTAAGTTCTCTTTTTACTCTTTTGGTGAAGTCTTTTGATGAGCGTAAGTGTTTAATTTTTAGGAGCTACCAGTTATCTAGTTTACCTTCTGGTGTTTGTGCATTGTTAGTTATGGTTTGTATTGTATTTATACCACGTATTAGGGCC
>NW_004445378.1:3018-4050 GCF_000243295.1 Trichechus manatus latirostris | reverse complement strand
GGCCATCGAAGTTTCCATCGTTAGCTGTGAGAGATTATTCAGCAACTTAAAACTAGTTGCCATAGGCGCTATTTTCCGTAGATAGGCCACTGCCTAGATACTAAAAATATTACAGCTAAGTATAAAAATATTGATAAATTTGGGCCAATCCAATGTTATATTCCATCCTCCTTAGTCTAAAATTATTAGGATCAATTCCCACACATATTCCACAGGTTCCAGCTACTATGAAATAAGCAAAAACTTGCTGTTCTTTTGGAGTAGCAACATCTCTAACAGCAGATTTTGCATTAGTGCCCCTGGGGAATGCTGAGATCTGACTCCAATTTTGGGTCTAAAGTCAATGAATGTTGTACAGGTGTGTTCTGAGGGAAATAGACATCCCTTTATAAGCTAATTGCCCCAGAGTCTGTAAGTAAAGTTAATACTCTAAGACAGGAGAATACAGATTGCTTCTGCTGGCAAGGAAGGATTAGGGAAATTTGTGGCTCAAGTCTCAGCTTCTTCTGAGTACACTCAAATGTAGTCATTCCAAGTCTCAGGTTCCCACTATTTTCCAAGCAATGTGCTAACTTTCACATAAGAGACTTGGCAAGTCTGTGAATTCAACTTACATTATAATTCTGTCACATTAACTTTTAGTTGATTTTTTATTGACATTTGCCTGAAGCTACAAAAAATAAAAGTTCCTTTATAGTCATCATGGAAACTTTCTGGTTTTCTGACTGCAGCTTGAGATGAGAGTTTAAAAGTTCTGAGCTCATGACAGGGATCGCAACAGAGGGTCCCAGACAGAGCTGGAGAAAAACGTAGAACAAAACTCTAACTCACAAAAAAAAAAGGCCCGGCTTTCTTGGCTTGCAGAGACTGGAGAAACCCAGAGAGTATGGCCCCTGGACACCCTTTTAGCTCAGTAATGAAGTCACTCCCAAGGTTCACCCTTCAGCCAAAGATCAGACAGGCCCATAAAACAAAATGAGACTAATAGGGCACAACAGCCCAGGGACAAGGACTAGAAGGCAGGAGGGGACA
>NW_004445378.1:0-2605 GCF_000243295.1 Trichechus manatus latirostris | reverse complement strand
TTCAAGAAACTACAAGTGATAATTACTTTTTTTTTCATTGAAGAATAACAAACATGCAATAAAGTGGGCAAATTCCAACTGGTTAGCTTGATGAACTTTTACCTATCTATACATCATATAAGGGCCACGCATATAAAGATTTAAAAAAAAAAACAAAACACCTCATTGCTGTCGAGTCAATTCTGACTCATAGCAACCCGATAGGACAGAGCAGAACTCCTCCCAAAGAGTTTCCAAAGAGCGGCTGGTGGATTTGAACTGCCAATCTTTTGGTTAGCAGCCTGAAATCTTAACCACTGTGCCACTAGTGCCCCCATATAAAGATGAACATTTTTACCACTATCAAAAGGCTTTGTAATGGTACTTCAGATTCAGTAATTTTCCCAAAGCTAACTACTATTCTGATATCACCGTAAATTAGTTTTGACTGTCCTTGAACTTCATATAAATGGAATCATACAGTATATGCTCTTTTGTGTCTCTTTTTTGTTCAACATTATGTCTATAAGGTTATTCATGTTTCATTTGACTGTAATTCATTTTTACATTGCTGCCAAATATTCTACTGCATAAATATATAAAAAATTATTCACTCTATTGCTAATGGATATTTGTGTTGTTTTTAGTTTTGAGTTATTATAGTCATATTTTGTTGCTCATGGGTATCTAAGAATTCATTGCCAAATCCAAGGTCATGAAGATTTACCCCTATGTCTTTTTCTAAGTGTTTTATAATTTTAGTTCTTATATTTAGGTTATTGATCCATTCTGAGTCAATTTTTTTAATTTGAAAATATTTTATTACATAATCTTTTCATGGCACCATCAGGAGTAACAGAAAATGTTATTCCCAGTTCCTAAACCACATCCTGAAAAGTACACATTTGTATATATATATTTATATCAATACCCCACTCCTATTCCATAATTCCACCACCTACTGTAGGTCTTTGCTTAAAGCAGGAAACTATTCTCTTAGGTAAGTAAATATACACGGAAACTAAATAAAATATGGTTAGAGTGACTGCGGATAGCTTGGTTGTAGGAGCAGGGAGGAAGAGGTTAAGTCTGGGCTAGGCAGGATGCATTTCTAGGTCCCATCAGAAGTGGAGGAAGACAGTATATAAAAAGGCAGCGTCAAGCAGGTGGGCTCTGGTGTCCTTGGTCTGTTACGGGCTGGCCTTTGCCTCAGGAAGGAAGGTTTCCCATTACTTTGCCAGCTGCTGCTGTGTGGAGTCAATTTTTGCATATGCTGTGATACAGGGATCCAACTTTATTCTTTTGCATGTGGATATTAAGTTGTCCTAGCCCTATCTGTTGCAGACTATTCTTTCTCCATTGAATGGTTCTGACACTCTTATTGAAAATCAAATGGCCATAGATGTTTTGGTGTTATTCTGGACTCTCAATTCTATTCCATTGGTCTATATATCCATCTTTATCTGAGTACTACCTATTTTGATACTGTAGCTTTGAAGTTTTGAAACTGGGAAGTGTGAGTCTTCCAACTTTTTCAGGATTGTTTTGGCTCTTCAGGGCACCTTGCAATTCCATATGAATTCGAGGATCACCTTTTCTGTTTCTAAAAAAAAGGTTATTGGAATTTTGATAGGGATTGCACTGAATCTCATGTGCACTGAAGATCAATTTGGATAATATTGACATCTTAACAATATTAAGTCTTCCAAACCATGAACACCAATTTCTTTCCATTTATGCAAGTCTTCTTTAGTTTCTTTCAGGACTGTTTAGTAGTTTTCAGTGTAAAAAGTCTTTCATATCCCTAGTTAAATTTATTCCTAGGTATCTTATTCTTTTAGATGCTATTGTAAATGAAAATGTTTTCTTAAATTCCTTTTCAGATTGTTCACTGCTGGTGAATAGAATGTGATGGTTAAGATTGTGTGTCAGCTTAGCTGGGCCATTATTCTCAGTGGTTTGGCAGTCATATGATGTGATCACTCCAGTGATGAGATCTGCTGTGAGTAGCCAATATGTTGAAAGGGAGTTTCCTTGGGCATGTCGCCTGCCTCGAATATAAGTCTATATTTTGGCAAGGCTTTTTGCTCACACTGGATCCTGCAGCTGGCTCTTGTTCGTCTGACCTCTGGTTCTTGGAACTTGAGCTTGCAGCTTACCTGAGGTCTCGTCTGCCAATCCTGGGATTCATTGATCTTCGCAGCCAGTGAGCAAGAGCCCTGCTCTCTGACCTGCCAGTCTTGGGTTCAGCAGCCTCTGCAGCTACATAAATCAGGAGCAGCCTCTATCCTGACCCACGGACTTGGAATGTTCCAGCCTCTACAACTGCATGAGCCATTTCCTTGATATAAATCTCTCTATCTATATATTTATATGCTTTACTGGTTTTGCTTCTCTAGAGAACCCAGCCTAAGACAAGAAACACACCTGATTTTTGAGTGTTGATCTTGTACCTTGAAACTTTGCTGAAATTTGTTAATTACCTCTAGTAGCTTTCTTGTGGATTCCTTGGTATTTTCTAAATATATGATAATATCATCTGTGAATGGAGATAATTTCAGTTCTTACTTTCCAATCTGGATGTCCTTTATTTTTTTCTTGCCTAACTGCTCTGGCTAGAACTTCC
>NW_004445377.1:2307-6924 GCF_000243295.1 Trichechus manatus latirostris | reverse complement strand
GAGGGTTGACATGTTGTGGGGTTGTTAACCAATGTCATAAAACAATATGTGTACTACTGTTTCATGAGAAACTATTTGTTCTGTAAGCCTCCACCTGAAGTACAATAAAAAAAAAAAAAAAAGAAATCAAATGACTATTGCGTTGGGTAAATCTGCTGTAAAAGACCTCTTTAAAGTGTTAAAAAGCAGGAAGACATGGCCCCTGGACTCTCTGTTAGCTTAAACTAAAATCGTTCCCGAAGCCAACTCTTAGACTTGGGTGTAAGACATAAAGTGATACTTGTGAAGAGTACGCTCTTAGCTCAAGTAGATACATGAGTCTAAATGGACAGCTCCTGTCCGGAGGCAAGATGAGAAGGCAGAAACGGACGGGAGCTTGTTGAATGGACATGGGAAATCCGGGGTGGAAAGGAGGAGTGTGCTGCCACAGCATGTGGAAAGCAACTAGGGTCATATAGCAGTGTGTGTATGAATTTTTGTATGAGAAACTGACTTGAACTGTAAACTTTCATTTAAAGCACAATAATAATAATAAACACAGAAAAATAACAAATGTTGAAGAGGTTTCAGGTAGATTGGAACACTTATGTGCTGCTAGTGAGAATGTAAAATGGTACAACCACTATGGAAGGCCATATGGTGCCTCCTTAAAAAGTAGAAGTAGAAATACCATAGGATCCAGCAATCCCCACTCCTAGGAATATATCCTAGAGAAATAAGAGCCGTAACCCAAATAGACATATGCACACGCATGTTCATTGCCACATTATTCACAATAGCAAAAAGATAGAAACAACCTAAGTGCCCATCAACAGATGAATGGATAAACAGATTATGGTACATACACACAATGGAATGGTATGCAACGATAAAGAGCAAAGTTGAATCCATGAAACATCTCACAACAAGGATGAATGTAGAGGGCATTATGCTAAGTGAAATAAGTCAATCACAAAACGACAAATAGTGTATGAAACCACTATTGCAAAAACTCATGAAAAGGTTTACACACAGAAAAAAACACTTTTTGATTGTTAGAGGGGGAGGGGAAATCACTAGATAGTAGACGAGTGTTAAACTTTGGTGAAGGGAAGACAACACACAATATAGGGAAAGTCAGCACACCTTAAGCAAGGCAAAGTCATAGAAGCTTCCTCGACACATCCAAACACCTTGAGAGACTGAGTTACTGGGGCTGAGGACTGGGGACCATGATCTGGAGGGACATCTAGGTCAATTGGCATAACATAGTTTATAAAGAAAATGCTCTACATCCTACTTTGGTGAGTAGCGTCTGGGGTCTCAAGAGCTTGTGAGTGGCCATGTAAGATACATCTATTGGTCCCAGCTTGTTCAGAGCAAAGGAGAATGAAGAAAATCAAAGACACAGGGAAAATACTAGTCCAAAGGACTAATGGACCTCAACTATCACAGCCTTCACTATCCTGAGCACAGAAGAACTAGATGGTGCGCAGCTACCACCACCGACTGCTCTGACAGAGATCACAATAGAGGATCCCAGGCAGAGCAGGAGACAAATGTAGAACAAAATTCAAATTCACAAAAACAAAACAATAACAAAAAAAAAACCAAGACTTACTGGTCTGACAGTGACTAGAGGAACTCCTGAGACTGTGGCCCCCAGACATCCTGCTAACTCAGTACTAAAGCCACTCCCAAAGTCCACCTTTCTGCCAAAGATTAGACAGGCCTATAAAACAAACAATAACACACATGAGGAATGTGCTTCTTAGTTCAATCAAGTATACGAGACCAGATGAGTAACACCTGCCGAAAAGCAAAGACGAGAAGACAGGAAAGGACAGGAAAACTGGATAAATGGACACCGAGAACCCAGGGTGGAAAGGGAAAAGGGGAAAGTGCTGACACATTGAGGGATTGCAACTAATGTCACAGAACAATTTGTGTGTAAAATCTTTGAATGAAAAACTAATTTGTGCTGTAAACTTTCACCTAAAACACAATAAAAAAAAAAGTGTTAACAAGCAAATATGTTACCTTGACCCAAACTATTTTCCACAGTGGCTGTATTATTGTACATTCACCAGCAACTGATGAGGGTTCCATTTTCCCCACAACCTCGCCAACACCTGTTATTTTCCATTTTTTGATCAGTGCCATTTTCATAGGGTTGAGGTGGTATCTCACTGTAATTTTGCCACCGGTGGCACAGTGGTTAAGAGCTCAGCTTCTAACCAAAAGGTCGGCAGTTCAAATCCACCAGCTGTTCCTTGGAAAACTTATGGGGCAGTTCTACTCTGCCCTACACGGTCGCTGTGAGTTGGAATCTACTTGACAGCAGTGGGTTTCGTTTTTGTTTTAATGGCTAATGATGTTGAACATCTTTTCATGTGCTTGTTGGCCATTTGAATATCCTCTTTGGTGAAATGTCTGCTCAAATCCTCTGCCCATTTTTTGATTAGTTGTTTGTTCTTTTGTTGTTAAGTTGTAGGAGTTTTATATATATTTTGGATATCACACTCTTATTGGATGTACGGTTGCCAAAAATCTTCTCCTAATCTTTAAGTTGTCTCTTCACGTTGTCGATAAAGTCCTTTGATGAATTGTTGTGGTTGATAGGTGCTATCAAGTAGATTTCAACTCATAGCAACCCCATGTGACAGAGTAGAACTGCCCCATAGGGTTTTCTAGACTGTAATCTTTACAGGAGCAGATCACTAGGTCTTTCTCCCACAGAACCGCTAGGTGGGTTTGAACCACTAACCTTTCGGTTAGCAGCTGAGTGCTTAACTGTTGCTGAGTGCTCAACTGTTCTATTCTTACACAGCTTCTTCCTTCCACCCACTCCTGTTTATGTTGTTGTTATCATAAATTGTATCTTCTATATCATGTGCCTGGTAACATAAATTTATACTTATTTTTTATGCATTTATCATTATAAAACAGGGTCTCTTTGGGTTTATCCTACTTGGAGTTTGTTGAGCTTCTTATATGTGTAGATTCATGTCATTAGTCAAGTTTGGAAAGTCTTCTGCCATTAATTCTTCAAATATTCTTTCTATTCCTTTCTCTTTTCACTTCTGTGTCTCCCATGATGTGTATGTTGAGCCTCTTGATGCCATTCCACATTTTCATTAGACATTGCTCAGTTTTCTTGATCTTTTGTTTTTTCCTTCTCAGACTTGATAATCTTCTAGTCTGTCCGTTATCTGGGCTTCCATTGTGACAGTTTCTGTCTCTTTGCTTGGTCTTTTGAATGCACTTTCTATTTCTGTTTCTTTGTATGTCTTGTGATTTTTTGTTCAAAGTAGGACTTTTGACTGTTATAATGTTAGCTCTGAGTCTCAAGTGTTTCTTTTTTTAAATTGTTAAAGGCTGTAGTAGTCCTTCTAGTCATAGACATCCCTAATTCATTTTGCAATAACTGTCTTCCTGGGCATCAACTTGTGTTTCTGGAGAGATTTTCTTCTACTCCACTAAAAAAAAGGGAGGGAGGCCAGACATCTCTCCTAGGCTTTTCAATTTGGGTCTATGCTTACGGATCAGCGAAGTTACAAGTGTGGGTCATCCCAAGGTGAAAGGTAAGGTGTTCTTAGGTATTTGGTGCACCTACATCTTTCCTTTCTCATGTGTGTGGCTTCCTCGGTGTCCCTATATATACCATGCTTTTGAAAGCACTAAATTCTGCAAGAAACTGTCACACCAGTGCTTTTTCTTCGGCTGTTATTAGCCTATGGTGTGCATCAGTCACTTTATTTACTCCTAGATGATTAAAGCTGGTGATAGCCTTCAGGTGTTGCATGCTGCAAAACGCCACCCTCCCCCCCCCCCAATCCCATGAAAGCTTGCAGGCAGGCTAAACTGGGAAGAATGAATCTCTTCAGTCCTTCTGGCGGCTCCCAGAAAACTCTGAACAGACACATGTAACAGTCTGCCTGCAAAAGCAAAGCCAGTGAATGGCCCTTTCTCTGACAGTGCTGAATATGGCACAGAGGATGGTTAAAAATGAAGAGAGCATTAGACATTATAAAACAATATATAATGTGTGTTAGCCTTGGTGGTGCAATGGTTAATTAAGCTGTCAGCAACTTACCAAAAGACTGGTGATTTGAACCCACCAGCGACTGTGTGGGAGAAAAGACCTGACAATCTGCTCTCATAAAAATTGTGGCCTAGGAAACCCTGTGGGCAGTTCTGCTCGGTCCTGTAGGGTCGCTATGAGTTGGAATTGACTCAGTGGCACACAACAAGAAGTTGCTTTAAAGTTTTTTGTTTTTTTTTTTTAACTATTTGCAATTATATTCTATTGATAACCTATACTAGCAGGTGTAGGCAAACACAAGGCGTATTTTTTCCAAATATCTCAACTTGAATTTTATTTGTCTTTAATGTGCTTATGTCTCTATAATATTAGGAGTGAGCAGTGGGGAAAAGTCTTTCTCATGGTATACCTAAGGTTTTTTTTTATTTTTTTTTATTGTACTTCAGATGAAGGCTTACAGAACAAATAGTTTCTCATGAAACAGTAGTACACATGTTGATTTATGACATGGGTTAGCAACCCCACAACATATCAACCCTCTAACTTCTCAACCTTTTTTTTTTGGTGAAAATACACATAGCCAAAGATACACC
>NW_004445377.1:0-285 GCF_000243295.1 Trichechus manatus latirostris | reverse complement strand
TGAACTTTATAGTTTTAGGCTTTTTATTCAGGTCTTTGATCCATTTTGAAGTAGTTTTTCTATACGGCATGAGGTATGGGTCCTGTTTCATTTTTTTGCAGATGGACATCCAGTTTTGCCAACACCATTTGTTTACAAGACTGTCTTTTCCCCACTGGATGGACTTTGGGCCCTTGTCGAAGATCAGGTGACCGCAGGTGGATGGATTTACATCTGGGTTCTCAATTCTGTTCCATTGGTCAATGTATCTGTCGTTGTACCAGTACCAGGCTGTTTTGACTACTG
>NW_004445376.1:5099-7022 GCF_000243295.1 Trichechus manatus latirostris | reverse complement strand
AGAATTACACATCAAACTATACATTCTTCAAAATAGGGATGTTAAGAAATACAATATTTAGGAGTACATATGTTTCTTGGTTGAACCGTGGTGGTGCAGTGGCTAAGAGCTTGGCCGCTAACCAACAGGTCAGCAGTTTGAATCCACCAGCCGCTCCTTGGAAACCCTATGAGACAGTTCTACTCTGTGTTATAGGATCACCATGAGATGGAATCGACTCAGTGGCAATGAGTTTGGTTTTAGGTGTTTCTCAGTATTCTAAATATCTGGCAATATTTATTTAGCTTCAAAATGTATAGTTTGTTTTCTTTTACTTTTTTCTCCTCGAAGTATTATTCCTAAAAGGAATATAATAAACCATAAAACTATATTTGGTATTTGGGAAGTGAGGAGATAAAATCCGAACAAAAAATTAAACACTGGTTGGTACTGTTAGAGAAGACAGAATTCACTTTTCAAAGAACAAACAAAAGGACATTTGGCAGGACTTAAATGACAGGAACTTTGAGACAGAGCTTGTAAATTGACAGTTTGAATGTTTGAAAGTGCACATATTAAGCAGTAGTAATTTTTTTTATATGGGAAACATTCAAAATTCTTTAAAAAATATTTTTACTAAAACAAAACAATAAAGGTTTTAAAAGTAAAATCAGGCTATTGTTTAACAGCTTAGAAATGAATTAGTCAAATTGATGGAGAAATCAGAGTTTCAGATCTCAGTAATCACAGGAGAGATGTACTTTGATTTTCACAGACTAAGTGAGGAAAGTATTATTGACACTAGTGTGTGATCAAAAATTAAACCACATTATTTGGTGGTTGGCTGCCTCAGTATTTGAAGATCATGGACCCTTGTATATCTGTGGAGTGTTATCGCAGAAGAAGGCTTCTAGGAGACCACATCTTTTGGAAAATTATAGGTTCTGTTTCTGTAGCAGCAGTTTATCCATAGAAATTCCTCAGGAAGGACTGTTCCCTAGCAGATAAATAGTTTTCCATGGGGCCAGCGATGTCATAAATACACACATATGCTAGGGATTTAGATTGTAAGATTTCAATACATAATTTACATTTTGTTCAGTATAAATTTGACAAGTGGGTTTACTATGTTTAAGGAAATGTAGTAGGTGTTACAGGTGATGTAGTGTTGAGTTGGCCATAGAAGTCTTTAATATGACAAGATATGGCCAGGTACAAAACATCTGTAAATATAACACAAAGTGGAGTCATCTTGCTCAACATTTTTTCACTATTGCCTGAAACAATGCCTGTCACTAAGCAGGTACTCAATGTATGTTTGTTGAGTGCAGAGATATTATTAATATCATAAGAGAAAAAAATGTCACAAGTATTCAAAAATGGAAGATAGTGCATGATATTTGTGGAATGATTAATAAATCATAGCTCTGGCTGTCACTCAGTGCCATGTTCAACATGAATCCCCTGTGATGCAAAGTAGTCAGGATATGATGCATTACATTTCTTCCCCTCCCATTCATTTGTTCATTCATCATTCAATAGTTTGATAAACAGCTCCAATATGATCAGACCAGACCACAGAAATAAAAGATAAGGTTTGCCATTAATGAGGCCATCATTATTAAAATATACAAATAAGCAATTAAAATAGGTTATGATAAATGCTGTGATAGGACTGTGTTTGTGCACATGCATGTGCACACTTTAGGGTTGGTTGCATCTGATTTTGTCTCCTGACTTCTGAGCTGAATCAGGACAAATTAGAATTATCCTGCTAAATTATTCTCTCAGTAACAATGATCCTGAATTTAATTCCAGTTCTCCTCTTACCCTCTCAAACTACATCATTAACATAACCATCAAGATTTAAATCCCTCCCTTGTAATATGGGTGGAATATGTACGTTATGTTTTTTTGTGAAGATTAAACATAATATATAGAAAT
>NW_004445376.1:1696-4418 GCF_000243295.1 Trichechus manatus latirostris | reverse complement strand
AGGTACTTTTCTAAGAGCTTGTACTGTTGTGATACTTAAAACAATCCTATGAATTATGTATTACTGTTATTTCCATTTACACATAAGAAAGATGAAGAATAGAGAGGTTATGTCATTTGTCCAAGTTGTGCAGCTAGAATGTTGTTGAGCTGGGATTTTAATTAAGGTAAGCACACTTCAGAATCAATTATTTTAATTATTAAGCTTTACTGCTGCAGACATAAGTTCACTTGCGTAAAAGCAGCCATTGCTATGAACTACTTAAAGTCTTGGAACCAATTGTTAAATCTCATCTTTCAAAGTTTTAAACAAAATTCATCCTATAGGCTTCTTGGGAACTAACCATAACTCTGAGAAAAAAATACATATTGAGTAAATAGATATAATCATATTTACTTAGAAAAAATTTTTTTC
Source organism: Trichechus manatus latirostris (assembly GCF_000243295.1). Lineage (NCBI taxonomy): Eukaryota > Metazoa > Chordata > Mammalia > Sirenia > Trichechidae > Trichechus > Trichechus manatus. The sequence goes on along the minus strand of NW_004445376.1, from coordinate 4,004 downwards.
TTTGCAAAAAATATGTTATTGATTTTTACTTGGCTTAGACAAAAACACACAGACTCAAATCAATAAAACTATTTTTTTTTTTTGCTGTTTCAAGCAATGACAAATTTCGACTCCTTTCTTCTTTCTTATTATGTCATATTTCTTTAGAGAGTTAACAATCGTTTTAACATTTAAGAGTCTTTGGAAACATTAGGTTTTATTTATTTAAAAAAATTCATTACTTGCAGGTATTCACTAAATAAGCTCATGTAGTTGACTTTCTCCTAAAAAGTAATAATGTGAAGGTGTATGCCACGGATTATGCAGTTTTATTTCCTTTGAAGTTCTTTGGAAAATAAAAATCAGATCAAGATAAAACTCTGTGCAGGAGACTTTCAGTCAACATGGTGCTATAGGCAGAAGCACCACGCTGTCCCTCCACAGCAAAGATCAAAGAAACTAAGCCAAACAGAGAAAAGGGCAATCCTGAAACCCTAAGCATCAAATGAAGAGATAAGGAACTCAGCCAAGCACCAAATGAAATAAGAAACTGACAGAGAACAGAGAGTGAGGAGAGTTACTTGTAGAGGTCCACTATCAGCTAATGCAGCATGGACCCACCATCTTGGACTCCTATCAGAGACCAGTGAACAGGGGTTACAAGACAGCAGCTTCACAGAGCTTCCAGCAGGAGACAGAACAACCGGTAACGATATATGCTTTCCCACCCCACACCCTTCTTCATACCCACTCGGCCTCCTCTGCTTCCTGTGGCCACAGTCTGTTGGCTGGAAAGAACTGGCTTCATCCTGGTGTCGCTTGGATTCCACCCGCCCACACTGGCCAGCTCCCTGAGTGCCATTTGTTGGCTGCTGGTGTTGCTTTTTCCACTTCTTTAGATCTCTTCCTTACCTCTCGCCACCTCCCCCTCCTTTCTCTCAAATACCTGGCTCCGTGCACCATCTTTGCTTCTTCCTGAAAGGCTGTGAAATGCTACTCGAAAGTGAGACTGCTTCCCGGCCTGTGCTGCCACGCTGGTGGAATCTGAGGCTTTTTTTTGCTTGTTTGTTTTCTTCTTCTTTGCTTGAATTGGGAGCCTGTTCTTGCTGGGCAGTACTGCGTGGCTTGGGACCTAGCCCCTCAGTTTGTGCAGACACGCAAAGGGATCCCTAAGAAATTTCTTTTTTCTTTCTTTTTCTGTTCTTTTTGGGGGGATTTTCTTGTTCTTTTTTTAATTTGTTTGTTTTGTTTTCTCTTCCCTTTTTGTCTTTCTTCATTACTAAGTTTCTCGTCTCTCTATACTTTCTCTTCCTGTCCTGTGAATACCTAGTGCTGAGTGACATTTCTACCCCTTCTAGCCAGGCTGTACTTCACGGCCTGGGAGCAACTTCCCCAGACCTTGCAACCGCACCAGTGGCAACCCTGGGAGTTTTATTTTTCTTTTTTCTTTCTAATTTTTACTCATTTTTTCTTCCTTTTCTTTTTTTCTGCTTTCTTTCCTTTTTGTTTTTCTCCATTTCATACTCTCTCATCTCTCTACTCCAAAGGCAAGCTCCCCTAGCACTCTTCTTTGTTTGTTTGTATTTTTTTGGCTCCTGTTCCTCTCTCCTCTCTCCCATACCCATCTTAGCTCCACATATCACAATCTCTCCCCTCCATCCTGCTTACCTGCACCGTGTGCTGAACATCACACAACCAAGCAGCCCAGCCACGGCCTACTGGAACCTGCCATTCACTGATTACCGGCACACCCTGATGGCCATTGTAAGTGCCAGAAACAACTGACCCCAGCAATTCCTTTTCAGCTAGACCTGCCCTGCTGTACCATATCTGAGTGACTGACCCTACCAATCGGAGAAGGACATGAAAAGTATCGTGCCCACAGACGAGCAAACAACAAAGAATGCACAGCCCACCTACTCAGACATAGACAAATTTTGAAAAAAGCAGGTTGAAGCAACCAAATCTACAATCAATAAATGAGAAAAGTAACTACAGAATGACGTGAAGACAGAAGACAATATCAAAACATTTACAAAAACGGGACAGCATGGTTCCAGTAGGCATCCAAAATAAAACACCAGGAGACTTTCCAGTAGAAGAAAAGACACTAGAACTACCTGAGAGGGAATTCAAATCTCTAATATTCAGAGCTATCCAAGAGTAGAAGCAAAAAGCAGACAAAAATGAGGAAAAATAGACAAATTCATGGAAAATACAGACAAAAACTGGAAGAATTCGGGAAAATAATGCAGGAACAAAAATGTCAAAATAAACTCACAACTAGAAATTATACAAAAACAACAATTAGAAATCCAAAAGATAAATA
>NW_004445376.1:0-1015 GCF_000243295.1 Trichechus manatus latirostris | reverse complement strand
AAAACCAAAAGAAATACAACAGGGAATCAGAGAAGTTAATCTGTAAGTGACCACAACATCAGAACAATAAAAAAAGGAATAAATGGTGTAGGTATACAACCTTCTAATGGAGATGAAGGGAAGGTGATACCAAGTAATAATAGACTACTTCAAACTTAGACAGATACAGGTAAATTTCATGGTAAACACAAACAAAGTTAACGAATCTACTCATCAAAATAAGAGGAAAAATATAAAGTCTCAGTAAAATCAAAACCTACAAAAACAAAAGAAAAGAAGAAAAATCCACCAACAAAAGGAATTCAGCACAGGAGAGTAAGAGGAACAAAGAAAACGTCAGCATCACAAAAAAAAGCACTACAAATAACAGCAATAAACTCACACCTATGAATAATTACACTGAATGTAAATGGCCTAAATGCGCCCATAAAGAGATGGAGATTGACAGAATGGATCAAAAAACAGGATCCATCAATATGCTGTCTACAAGAGACACATTTTAGAGAGGCATAAATTTATTAAAAATCAAAGGCTGGAAAAAAACATATCAAGCAAACAACTACCAAAAAAGAGCAGGAGTGGCAATACTAATCTCAGATAAAATAGAATTTAAAACAATATCCACTATAAAGACAAAGAAGGACGCTATATAATGATTAAGGGGACAATCCGTCATGAAGACATAACCGCAATAAACATCTACGCATCCAATGACAGGGCTACAAAATACATTCACAGCACTGAAAACGGAAATTGACAGTTTCACAATAATAGTAGGAGATTTCAACACACCACTCTTGGTAAAGGACAGAACATCTGAAAAGAAACTCAACAGAGATACAGAAGACCTATAGGGCACAATCAGCCAACTTGACCTCATAGACATATACAGAACACTCCACCCTATAGCTGCAAAGTACACATTCTTTCCCAATGCACATGGAACCGTCTCCAGAATAGACCACATCTTAGGCAACAAAGCAATCCTCAACAAGATCCAAAACGTTGAGATAAT
>NW_004445375.1:5387-7007 GCF_000243295.1 Trichechus manatus latirostris | reverse complement strand
AAGAAATCAAAAGACACATTGCATTTGGCAAATTGGCTGCAAAAGACTTCTTTAAAGTGTTGAAAAGCAAAGATGTCACCTTGAAGACTAAGGTGCACCTGACCCAAACCATGGTATTTCAATAGCATCATAAGCATGCAAAAGCTGGACAATGAATGAGGAACACCAAAGAAGAATTGACGCCTTTGAATTGTGGTGTTGACGAAGAATACTGAATATACCATGGACTACCAAAAGAACAAACAAATCTGTCTCAGAAGAAGTACAACCTTAGAAGCAAGGATGGCGTGAGTCTGTCTTACATACTTTGGACACGTTGTCAGGAGGGTTCAATCCCTGGAGAAGGACATCATGCTTGGTAAAGTAGAGGATCAGTGAAAAAGAGGAAGACCCTCAACGAGACAGTTTGACACAGTGGCTGCAACAATGGGCTCAAGCATAACAATGATTGTGAGCATGGCGCAGGACCGGGTAGTGTTTCGTTCTGTGGTGCATAGGGTTGCTATGAGTCGGAACTGACTTGACGACACCTAACAACAACAACCTAACAAATTACTCCAAAACTTAGTAGCTTCAAACAAACATTATCTCAGTTTCTAAGGGTCAGAACTGCAGGCACAGCTTAGCCAGTTGCCTCTGGTTAAAAGTTTTTCATGAGGTTGCCGTTGGACAAGACAGTGGGGAGAGGATTTGCTTCTAAGCTGACTCACACGGTTGTTGTCAGACCTCAAAGGATCCACTTCTGAGCCATGGCAGGCTTTAGTTGCTCAGAGGCTCTTGCACTGAGGGTCCTGTTTTTTGCCATGCCAGGTGAGTATCTGCATGGGGCTGCTTGCAACATGGCAGCTGTTTCTCTCAGCTGTAACTGATTAAAGAGAAAGACAGTAAAGAGCAAGAAAGAAACCCCAAGACAGAAGTCACAATCTCTTTGTACCGTAATCTTGGAAGTGACATCCTATCATTTCTACCACATTCTATTTATTAGAAGCAAGACACAAATTCAGCCCATAGTCAAGAGGAAGGGATTATTCAACGGCACGAATAACAGGAGGCAAGGATCATTGGGGGCCATCTTGGAGGCTGCCTACCACACATGGGCTATACTTTCTCCCATTTACCAGGTCTTATCACTTTTTAGTGTCTTGCACATTCTCTCTTGGCTCATTTGCCTCCAGGGGTGTGGCACGTAGAGTATATAAGTTTGGGACCTCTGCTGCTAAAGAGCGTTAAAATATTTATCTGTGAGAAGGGTCAGGATCTAATAGAAGTCATGCTTGAGATAAAGGGGTCTGGCATAACTCAGGTTATAGACCCAGAATTGATTTTTCCGCATTGTATTAACACACAAATTCCCAGAACTCTATGTCTCATTACAATGGCATTGTGAAATGAAGAGCCTATTTCAATGTTCATGAGATTGCTACTAGTGAGAGTCTCAGGATTCACCTAAGAGATCTCTCCCCTTTGAGATCACAGCTCCTCTAAAGCCTGCATAGTTATTATACTAGCACCTGCACCAGGCAGTAGGAGACTGTATTAGTTATCTAGTGTGCTGCTATAAGAGAACTACCATAAGTGGATGGCTTTAACAAAGAGAAATTTATTCTCTCGCAGTCTAAG
>NW_004445375.1:2225-4087 GCF_000243295.1 Trichechus manatus latirostris | reverse complement strand
AGATTTATTGCCCCAGCTGTTGAGAGTACTGCCAGCACACAGCCTCCAACTGTCACCTCCTTCAGAGTTTGCCTCAGCTTACAGGGCATGAATTTCCCCCGGAAGACCATACCCAATGACTGATCACAGTGAGTGTATAGAGGTCTAGCCATCTCAGGCTACCACAGAACAACTCTGATGAGCCATATACATGCCAACCCTCCTATGGGGTTGGCCATGGTATTGCTGTGGCTACACCACAGCTGCTCCCATTGCCCAATCCTTCCTTGCTTGTCCCTTTTACAAGTTTGTATTTCTAATAAGTGTTCTTCATGCCAAATTCCATTTCAATGAGTGCTTCCAGAGAGCCTAACATACAACACTGAACAAGAAGAGTTTTGAGGAATGTGATCTTCTTTGCCCAGAATGCCTGCTCACTATGACAACAAAGTCCTTTTCAACCTCCCACAGTTAGGGTGCCACTTCCACTGCCCAAAGGGAATATACCCCTCAAGATTACAGCTTTTCAGAAATCACCACTGCCAGCACTCTGCTCTGGCAGCCTTAACCATTGATTTGCTGACTTGGGAAATGTGTGAGTGAAGCTAGCACATGACACGCAACCCATAGAACAACAAACATTAACACAGTGTTTCAGGAGGAGGGTGTTACCTGCTGCCTTCCATGCAAGCACTCTTCACTCTGCATGCTGGGCAGGTAAAAGAAGATGTGTGAAGGTTGAAAATATGTGCTAGCTGAATCTGCTCCCATTTGAAGTACATTCCCTGGAAGCCCACTAAAGTTCTGACCAATGAGATATATGTAGAAGTTAGTCTTATAGCCACTCTTAGCCGCAGGGATTTCTCAGATGTGTTGTTTTAGCTGTGCACATTGCTAATTGACAAAATCAGGGAAGAATACTTACAAGCTATACAACTAGCATTTTGCTCCACAGTCTCATGCGATTCCTGGGCTCTTAGATTCTGCTTGGTGAGGTCTCGGGCTCCCTATAGTGCTAAATGATAGATGTCCATGCTGTTGCCATCTTGCCAGCCACAGCTCCTGTCCCTCCCTCCTCTTTCTGGATTTCCATGATAATTCTGTCTCAGTGTTTGGCCTCACAAACCTGCTGAAGTTTTCAACAGTATTGATGGGGCTAGAGTCTGTGGTGTGTCCTACCCTTCTCAAATGTTATGATGGCCTGCACACATGGCACTCTCCAGTAAGAAAAGCTTTGCCAGGTACAGACCAAGTTGGAAATTTTCCAAGAAGCATAGCTTACTGTTATGCAGTAAGTCAACCACATTCCATTCTTGTTGACCTTTGGTGCTTTAACCAGAGCTCCTTCATGGAACTGGGTCATCTGCTGCTATGAGTCTTGGCTAGTAAAGGCTCACAGCTGCCCCTTTCCTTGGAGAACTGCCCTCAGTCAAATAGATCCTCCTCACCTAGGAGTTCCTGCCTGCTGGTAACAGGCAATGACTGCCTAACACCTGTGCCTCAACATGACTCCAACTCTGTGGTGAAATTTGTACCCAAGAGTTCCCCATGGAATAGGATGGAAAATAGACTCCAAGTGAAATCACATCTTGCTTAGTACCTTCCTCTGCCCTACCCATTTCTTTCCTGATAAGTCTCATGGGGGGACCCTGGCCTACATAACATTGCATATCTCTAGTTAGCTTCAGAAAGCATCTCACACTGACATGTAGTAGCACAATTTTGTTCTCCTGTTCATGATAAAACCAATCAGAAATTTGTCATGATACAACAACTTCTGCCTCTAAGCTGTCTAAAGGACCAGAAGAAATGAAAATGACAAGAAGCTGTTTGATAGGCACTCAATTTTGTTATCTGACCTCAATGTTACTTCTAATTCAGGA
>NW_004445375.1:0-953 GCF_000243295.1 Trichechus manatus latirostris | reverse complement strand
GAACAGTGGCAGAGCAGCTACTTACAACTGTTGATTGAATTAAACCTAGACAAGAAGCTCTGGGCACCAACTTCTCATGTCTTTTGAGCACTATCTTACATGAGAAATGGTTGTCTCCGTCCTTGAGAAGGATAGTTATGGGAGGTACACTTACTCGTAGACTGCCAAGCCAATTAGAAAACAGAGAAGGCTTGGCCATAAGCCAAAACACAATAAGTACTCTGCTGCACTTCACAACAGAGTTCATGGTCAAATATGCCAAAAGCTCAAAGGATTATACTATCCATTTCCACCAAAGGTTCATACATACCTGTAATCTAATCCCATCAATTGCAGTGGCAGGCAAGACAATAACCACTACTCTCTACTTAACCGAGGTATGTTCTCACTGCACTAAAGAAATTGAGCCAGAGTAATTCACATTTGAGCTATCTCCAGTCTACACAGGGTTATCATATCTTGGTCCTCAGTAAATACTACAAAGCCATAACCCCTGGATTAATTTTGTGACTCATATGATGTTACATCATAACAAATGGCTGAAGAGATTCTTCATTATAGCTTAAAAGGCATCCTGCTTCTATCAGGTTTATACTATTTTACACTCAAGAGGAAGAAAGCTCAGGTGTGCCTATGAGTCTCAATTGTTTTCAGCGCTTGAAGTCTCTCAACAGCCAAGAAGTTGAGGGAAATTGTGGAGAATGGGACCATCAAGTGCTCTACTCATACAAGCTGAAACAGTACATAAACACAGCTAGAGATATGCCCTAGTGCTTACTCAGTTGGTTCATACTTGTTTGATGAGTTAATTGATGACAAATCTGGAATCTTAAGGAACCTGAGCAAATCATCAGCCAATGTGTTTGCAGCCCTTATGCAGAGGCTTCATATCTTTTTTGTTAACATGCAAGTTGATTTGGGGCTTGACACAACAGAAATTCAGGCTTACATAA
>NW_004445374.1:4302-7001 GCF_000243295.1 Trichechus manatus latirostris | reverse complement strand
TTGCCTCATATGCATGGGAAAGCTGGACAATGAATAAGGAAGACTGAAGAAGAAGTGATGCCTTTTTATTGTGGTGTTGGCAAAGAATATTGAATGTACATGGACTGCCGGAACAAACAAATCTGTCTTGGAAGGAGTACAGGCAAAATGCTCCTTAGAAGCAAGGATGGCACAACTACATCTCACAAACTTTGGACATGTTATCAGGAGGAACCAGCCTGGAGAAGGACATCATGCTTGGTAAGTTAGAGGGTCAGCCAAAAAGAGGAAGACACTCAACGAGATGGATTGACACAGTGGCTGAAGTAATGGGCTCAACAATAACAACAATTGTGAGGACCTGGTAGTGTTTCGTTCTGTCGTATATGGGGTCGCTATGAGTCAGAACCGACTCGATGGCACCTAACAACAACAACATGACATTTTAGTGCATTTTAAATACCTATGGCTCTTATATTGAATTTCTTTATTTTTTAATGATAGAAATAACCCAAGCTTCTCTTAAGCGCTGAGATATCTTGCCTATAGATTGATAGAGTTGAAGTATGACTGCATACACCTTACAGAAGCCTTTATCCCCACGAAGCTGACGTTCTACTTGGGCAAATCATCAATAAACAAATAAGTGAATAAGTAATGACCGATAATGATAAGTGCTGCGGGGCAAAATAATTTAGGAAAGAAGGACAGCAAATGTCAAGAGGAATAGGTAAGGGTTGGAACAGGGGTAGAAGGGATTTTTTGTTTTGTTTTTAATAGAAGTCATCGATGAGACACCTCACAGAGAAGCTGACATTTGAACAGAAATAATTGACTCATGCTATCATTCCTTGTTGCCCTCTACCATAATTCTAGTAAGTGTTTTGGTGGAGGCCAATATAGGGACATCTGACAAGGTGGTCATTTGAAATTGTATTTGCCCCATTGAACTGGACTGCAACGTTTGAAAGAAATATGAGTCTACACAAAATTCTTCTAGAACAATATCAATTACAAACTTGATATTACATGTGTGAGCACTCCTCCTCAGGTAATTGAGTCTTGCCTTCTATATAAAAGAAGGCAATACATTTAGTCAGAAGAGTTTGTTTGAATGAGACATATCCAGTTCATCATAGCAGCAAAAGCAACATGCTTATACCGGGCACACCCACCCACTGGCTCAGGAAAAACTCTCAAACTTGGTTAGATCATCAGTTAAGTTGTTTGGCTGACTGGCTAGACCCAAATTCCATAAACAGGTCCTCTGACTCCATGTATAAGGCTTTGAGGACTTCCGTTCCTGCTGGGAAAGCTGCAGGTCATTATCGCATAAAACTGCCTTTGCTATCACACATATCAAATTAGTATCCTTTCTTCTCTCCCCTACATCCGTTTCCAGACTACTGGTGCCCTTCCCACTGTGCATAAAATTAAGCATTAAATGGCTGCTTAGTAATCATGATGTAGTTTGTTTGTTTATTTTTGGAAGTGCATATGGGGGTACTTTTACAATTATCTTTATTCTCTGTAATTAATTTCCAGAGCATTAAGTGTAAAATTAGCACACTGTGTGAAGTGTCAATGATATCACCTAAGCAAGGAAAGCAAGAGGTTCAACTTTCCAACGTATTCCGTTAACTCATTGTGGAGAGGAGGAAGCTAGTGTGAAAAAGGAGATAAGGAAAACTTTCAGGAAGTTGATCTTGGGTACTCTGGCTTCATTTCTTCACAAGCTCCTAATTGCTTTCCTCAGCTTGTGGGAAATCCTTGGGGGTCCAGCACAGAGGATGCTGCAGTACAAAGTAAGGCAAGAATTAAACTTCCAATAGTTCAGGAAGTCCTGGCTTGATGACTATTAACCCCAGTGGCCAGTTTATTCAGAGCAGAGCATGGAGCAATTTCAAATTCACAATGAGCTCAGGTGTCTGAATATGCTTAGAATTCCACTGGCATTTTAAAGCCAACTTTAGCGATTTCCACATTAAAATGACATAGTAAAAAGTAATTGGAAAAACAATGTAAACTTTTTTAATACCTTGCCCTTTCTTTTCTTTACAATCACACACACACACGAGTACAGCTTACAGGCTGTCTTGTTGGAATATGCAATGTAACCTGTAAGTTTCTGGGACAACATTTTAATTTTATTCATTGGATCTGTGGCTCTCAGATGTATCTATTCACGGGAAGTATCCAAATTAGCTACTCTTCCCTTCTCTCCCTCACCAATGTCTCAAATACACTGTTAAAATATTAATTTAGAAGAGGAGATGATGTAATGATGTAAATGATGTAAACACTTAAAATCCATTTTTCTTGTATCCAATAATGTAATGAATGGTCTTTGGAATACCATTCTTACAATCACAGGACCAGTTTTATGAGTATGTACCACATTTGTTTTAGAGAATTTCAAATTCTTTTCTAACTGCTTTGGAATATTTCTGTTGTACAAGTTAAAGAATACTGAGGTCGTAACAGAATCATGTAGGAAAATCTTATGCCGATCCTTTATCTTTTTCTTTACTCTTACATTTGTCTAGTTATTTTTACCATTATGTCAGTCACACTAGTTGCAAAGATACAGCAAACATTATAAAGTAAGGGATTACCTCCTTTTTCTTTTCATGCATGTGTTTTCAAAATAGAGGTATATTGAAAGGCCAGATAGAGAGTGATCAATCCCCTATAGAAAACAGATTCATCTCTAGCTTGGA
>NW_004445374.1:0-3742 GCF_000243295.1 Trichechus manatus latirostris | reverse complement strand
CCAAGACAGGTAACATAAAGAGTAAAATAACCAGTGAACACCAACCTATTGCCCTTCAAGTCGATTCTGACTCATAGCAACCCTATAGGACAGAGTACAACTGCCCCATGGGGTTTCCAAGGAGCAGCTGGTGAATTCAAACTGCCAACCTTTTGGTTAGCAGCCAAGCTAGTGTGAAAAAGAAACTCACTGATGCTGGGGGCTGATGCAGGGTGCCTATTCTACCAAAAAACGTTCAGGTCCTTCTCTTCCTTCTCCTTCTACTCCTCTTCCTCCTACGTCTCCAATATGTGCATATTTAACAGAACATATCAAAAAGCCAGACTGGCCCATGGCTGCTGGTGTATAGCCCAAGACTGAATTTCAACTCCTTCATTTTACAGAGCATAAAAGGGAGACCCAGAAATGTGGTCTTGGCCAAATTTGTATAGTTAATGGCAAGAATTACTACCTCCTTACATGCAGGAGGGTGATATTCGTCACTATGAGTAAACTGATGACTCTAAATAAATAACTTTTTAAAATTTTAAAGAAATTACTACTACTGTATGTTACATCATCCTTTGAAGCCTAAAAAAGGCATACAAAGCACTGCTTACACTTTTCAAAGAGTCAAGACATCTCTAACAGCAATTTAGGCAACAATCTAAGAAAACCTGAGGGATAAAAGCGACCTTATTCTACAACATTGTTTTGTGGATTACTCGCCATTAGCATCTTGAATGTATTTAATGCATGGATCTCAACCTCACTGAAGAGCAAAGTTGAAACATTGTTAGTGTTTCTATCTACTTTCATCACTGAGCTCCTATCGATTGCTCACAATAATTTTGCCACTAGGTGGAAACCTTTAAAAGATGATGGCTGATTCTTTTTCTACAGTATCAGATTGAACTCTAAAATATGGACATCATAAGACATTTCAAAATTTGCTTCCTTTGATTACAAAAACAATTGTAAGACTTCTGAAAGTTTCTGAAGCAACTAGGAATTTTTATTCCATTTATGTCTACGTTATCTTTGAATATATTTTTTGAAAGATGCCATCCAAAATATATATATGCTTGAATGCCTAAACTGAAGCCCAGTCCAAAAGCATTTGGAAAAGCATTTCTTTTGCTTTTGTCCATTTTCCACATCCACTGGTATGCCTTAATATGGTGTTATTTTCCATTCTCTACCTAAACCATTTACAATAGTTAGCATATTGAAACTGTCCACATCTGGTTGATAGGTTCATTAGGCACCTAACTAATCTTTATTTGATTTAGACCTTGCAGCACTTGGCACCCTGTCTCTCATGGAGTTGCCGTCAATGCTCTGAGCTAGTTTCAACTTCAGAGAAGCCAAAACAACCACCCTTGGCAGTGAGAACAACATCTATTGCCATCATTTTTGCTAAGCCCCTGCTTTGCCCTGTTATTAAAATACAAATAAAATTTAATTTTTTATAAAGAACATATATGTCCACATGCATTCATACTTACTCACTTGAACTTGCAGCTACTTGAATTTTTCCCTAACCAAAACATCACAATCTACATTTTTTTATGTTGAAATTCATTAAAGCACTACAGTTCCAGAAGCAGAAAATAAACTGGCAGAGATTCCAGAATAATTTCTTGGGATTATTTAGAATCCACTGGAACGTTTGCCTGCTACCGAAGCAGAAACACTAACTGTGACCGGGGTTTTACAACTTATTTGTGGAGGATTTGCAGGGAGCTGGTAGTCGCTCTCGTAGCCACACTACTAAAAGTGTAATTAAAGCTAATAGTTCATAATGTCTGAGCAGTATCTGGAGGAACAAGGGAGAATTGCTCCCCACAGTCGAGTTTTGCACAGCTAACTGGTGGCATTCAGGAATGTTCCAGTCTGCCTCTCAAGCATCCGGCAGTAACTTCTGCTGACAGCAGGTGAACAGATTTGATGAATCAGTATTGAATCTGGAATGGAAATGTTATTTTCCATAACGTACTCAGATCTCTTTCGGTATGTCTGAAAAAGCTTTACTTCTGGGATCGGATATATAAACTATCTCTAACCATCCATTAATCTAATACCTCTTCAGTGGAGAATCTGTCATATTATGTCTGTGTACCAATGTTGATTCAAATAGCCTACAAAGGAGAAATTTGCAAAGACTTCAGTATTTAGAATCATGCTGTTTGAGAACTCTAAGGAGCCTATGAGTTAATTGCAATGGAACTATTTTATTTTTGCCAATGAAGAGAAAATCTAGAAAACACAAGTTGCTTACACAACGTTTGGAATTAGAACCTGGTTCTTTTGCATCTCAGTCCAGACAGCATGGCAAAAGACCTAACTACTCCTCTCCATTCAGTTTCTGTAATTTATGAACAGGTGCATTTCCTACCCTGGATGCATGCAGAATCACAGGGGTGGGTGGGGGACAGGAAGGAGGTAGGGAGGTGCCAAAAACAACTGATGACAAATACTAATATTCAGGTTCTACCTAAGACCCATTAAACCAGAATCTCTAGGATAGGGTCCTGACATAGGTATGCTTGTATGTATGTATTTAATTCCCAGTGTGATTCTAAACTACAGCTAGGGTGTAGAACCAGTGGCTTACACTTTGATCACTTCAGGGAAAGAAAATAGATATTTGTGTCCACTCCTCTCTTCCTTTTCATCTCCACAGCTCTTCACCTTCAAGGTTCCCTGACCCAAACTCTTTATTTCTTGAGAAAGGCTCCATAACATGAACATATCTCTTCTCATATGATAACATGTTGCATATAGAAAACATTTTTATAAAACAATTTACACTACTAAGGTTTTAATGTCTTATTTCACCCAGGCATGCTTGTCTTTGAAGAAAACATAATTGAAATGGAGCTTCAATTCAATGAAAAGATTTTAGACAAAAGTATCAAAGGTTGTGAAAGATATTTCTGGGTAAAATACTATCCTAAAATGCCTCAAATGATATTATATTTATGAATATCTAATCCACCTGGATGTTGGTTCTCTTATATTTGGTACTACTGCTTAACAGCTTTCATCCTAGGAATAACCCTTCACTTCATATAAGCTTATGGGAGTGATAGGTTAACCACTTTTTAAATGTTTAAGTACTCATGTAATCCTCACAATAACCTTAAGAGGGAAATGCCACTATTCCCATTTAAGAAATGGGAAAATTGATCAAAGAAGCTAACTTGGTCAAGGTTATTCATCTACTTTGCAGAACCAGGACTGAAATTCATTTCTGTCTGAATTCAGAGCAATTGCACTTTAACATACCATGCTTTACAAAGTCCAGAATGGTCAGGATAAAACAAAATAAAGCAAATCACAAAAACCTTCATGGAGCCATAAAGATCATATGTTTCATATTTTCACTATTGTTAAAATCTGATATATGCCTTCAGAAGGTTCCTATCAAAACGTTAAACACTTAACTGGCAGTTATAAGACAATAGTGTCTTGGATAAATAGTTCTATAGTTTCTCTAAATATCCTATAAAAATGTAGCTTCTTCCTACTATTTTTGGAAGAGTATCTTGTTTTTCATCTTTAACTCTGTTGACATTAAGTCCTTTTTTGTGGTAATGGAAATATTCAAAAAATAGTGCATTCATATAAAAATAGCACTTATATACTTTACTCTTCAGAATTATATTTGTTGTGCAGGATCTCTATGCAGAAAATTACAAAAATGTGATGAAATAAATCTAAGATACATGAAATAAACTGAAAGAAATACAGTGTATAA
>NW_004445373.1:5805-7008 GCF_000243295.1 Trichechus manatus latirostris | reverse complement strand
CAGTAACACTACCTCACACATCCAAAATGATTGATCTGACCTCTGACATCTTCTATACCACTCATTCTTCTGTACCAATGTGGATAGAAGTTGATTCTGTTGATAGCTTGCATAATAGCATCCACTCTCCCTTTTAACTTTCACACAGGAGCCAGATTATACACAGAGAACCACTTTCCTACCTGAAGCCTATTTTTCCATCTCCAACCCTATGGTGTGAAAACTGATTTATTTAATCCCCCCCACCTCCTTGCCCTATGTACTAAACTAATGTTTCTCAAACTCTAATCCCCAGACCAGCTGCATAGGTATCACCCGGGAATCAGGAATGCTGGGGTGGAGCCCAACAGTGTGTTTTAACAAGCCCTTCAGGTGATTCTGTTGCAGGCTAAATTCCAAGAACCACAGGTCTAAACTGATGATATGGGACCCATTATTCTTACAAGTGGTTCTCTACTGGGCTTGGTTTTTCCCACTCCCCCAGGACATTTGGGAATGTCTGTAGACACTTTTGATTCTCATGAATGAGTAGGGGTGATGTGCTACTGGTGTGCTAGTGTGTAGAGGTCAGGGATGCTGCTAAACATTCTACAATGCATAGGACGGCCTCTGCAACAAGGAATTATCTGGCCCAAAATGATAATAGTGCAGAGGTTGAGACACTCGCTTAAGAATAGACATGTGAAACAATTCTGATGAATAAAATATGTGAGGAAATTTGCTGGGGAGCCAGTGGTTTCTTGGTAAAATATTTCTTGATAAATTTTCTTTCCTTCTATTAGTCATTGTAATGTCCAAGAGTATAGACTAGATCTGTGCCGTAATTTGTTACTATTTAGAAGGTAACATGAGGACAGTCTCAAGGAAGGGACAGGTGGAAGTACTGAAGGAACTGGAGTGCTTTGCAACACTGTTGAGCCGATCCAGAAGTCCCTACAACTGTTCTACCTCTTATTAAGTTACATATATTTCTCTACTTATTTAAGTTGTTTAGTTAGATTTTATGTACTGTACAGCCAAAAGCATCCAATCTGAAAATAAAGAAGAGACGGGAAAGGAAGAGAGGAAGGAGAATAAAGTGAGTAGGGTGAAAGAAGAAAAGAGCAAAGGGAAAATGTGGGAAAAGAGAAAAAATATCTTAAACATTTTCTTTCCTCTCCACTCATTCCTAGCCACTGTCTTCTGCTAATTTCCATATTGTAA
>NW_004445373.1:2446-3992 GCF_000243295.1 Trichechus manatus latirostris | reverse complement strand
ACTAATTTATAAAAATGTCCATCTATTTCTTGAATAATTCTTCTTTTTGCTCCTAGGTTGATTGCTCTGCTTGGTTAGCTTGGACAGTGGTTCTCAAAGTGAGGTCCCTGGACCAGCAGTATCAGCAGCACTCCCTGGGAGCTGGTAAGAAATGAAATTTCCCAGCCTCACCCCAGACCCAGTGAAGAGGCATTCTGAGGTGGAGCCCAGCCAGCTGTGTTTTAACAAGCTCCCCAGGGGACTCTAGCCACTGTTAGAGGTTCAAGATCTGAAATGATGCTCAGCTAACCAGCTCCAATTTGGTCGTTCTGGTTGTTTATGGCTACCACAGGTTTAAAGTTGTTGGAGCCTTATGTCACATTAGTTGTTAAATATTTTCATTATGATTTCTCTTCATGACAATTTATTTTCCTCATGTTTGCTGATTTTTGGTAGTCTTTTTATAATCATAAATGAGGAACTGCGTGAATTGGTAAAGACAGGTGGTTCTGGTTTTTATGGGAGGGATGTAAGTCTGTTTGCCCCAACAGTTGACAGTAGGGTCTTTATCGATGACTGGGGTATGCAGATAATATGGATTCACTTTAGGATATGTGGGCCAGGAGCAGGCAGAGAAAATTCTGTGAGAAAGGCTTCCAATCTTGAGAGGACTTACTCCTGAGCAGGGCAGTCTTTCTTGGTTTCATTTCCTTAACTATTGTGGAAATCCACAATTACCCAAATTCTGATATACCTCTTTCCCTGGCCCCAAACCTTTCTCAGGCAGGAACTTTTCCTGCTCTTTGAATTTATTCACTCAGCTTCTAGTCACTCTGGTTCCACACTTAACAGCAGAGCAAGCAGATTTGTCCCTCGTATATGCTTTGAACTTGAGTTTCTTTTATTTTTGTCACTTCCTTGTCCTTTGCTTTCTCTCTTCCTCACAATATCCGATATGGTGAAAACTTTCTTCTTTCCCAGCACTTTTTTAAAACTACTCTTAAAAGTATGTATTAAATAGGGATGACATAGGCCCAGGTGCTGGGGAAAATTGATTTGAATTCTATAAAAAAACTCACGTTTTCAGCATCTTCTTACCCTATAGGTTCCATAATCACTATTGTCTTACAAGTTAAGGTCTTTGGTCCTCTCATGAATCATTCTGGTAATCGATCTTCATTAAGTTGTTGTCTTAATTACCTAGTGCTGCTGTAGCAAAGAAAAAAAAAATACCATAAATGGGTGGATTTATAAAACAGGAATTTATGTCTCATAGTTTTGGAGGCAAAAAAGTCTGAATTCAGGGTGTCAGCAGGGCTAGAGTCTCTCCCTGTCTCTGTATCTCTTTGTGGACCATAGGGGAATATCCTTGGTCTCTCTACACTTCTATAGCTTTGGGTGTTTTTGGCATCTCATGCTGCTTATAGGTGTATATTCACATGGCTTCTGTCTTCCCCTGTGTCTGTCTGAAACACTGAAACTGTCTTTTTATAAGACACTACTCAGAGGAGATTAGGTTTATGACCCACCCTACTCTGGCATCACCTCAGTAACATAACAAAGAAAA
>NW_004445373.1:0-962 GCF_000243295.1 Trichechus manatus latirostris | reverse complement strand
TTTACCCAAAACCCAAACTAGGTTTTCCTGCAAAATTTTTGTCTTGGCTCTCTACTTCAGTTTCAGCATCTTACCCAGGCCCTGCAGAAACATATCACTGCCTGAGCCAGTCTCCCTCCTTATGATTGAGATCGAGTTAGACAAGGGACAAAGGGAAAGTTGAAAAGAGAGTCCCTTATGGATGTACCCTTCTCTGCTCTTAACCTATTAAAATGCTCCCAGGTTATTATTTTACATCACAAGTATAGTCATCCTACAAAATTTATAAAATTAATTTCATAAAATGTAGCCACTACTTCCTCACTTACAATAACTCATTGAGACCCTGAAACATATTTAATGCATCAATCGTTTAACTATAGTTGTTCTCACTTCTACTCCTCTGCCATAAATTGTCAGGTTCATGAAAATGACTCCCCAGTATGTATCTTGTTTTAATCACTTTCATGAATTGTCAAATATACAATTCCTGATGATCATTTTCAAGTATATATCCCACAGATACTTCACATACAAAATAACAACCAGAAATCTGACATTCATTTGTTTATATATTAATGGATTCCAGAAATTCTCAGTAGTTTTATGGTTTGGACTATGGGGAGTAACCTGGATCAAACTTACTCTCATGTCATAAAGAACTAGAAAACTGTCTAGTGATGCATGGTTATGATCTCAGAGAAAAGGGAAACCAATAGGGTCAGCACTAAGAATCCCCTACTATTATACATGGAGGCATTTTCAGGACCATGACCTCAGAGAAGGAACACCAGCAGAGCAGAACAATCTTGCTGAGTTTAATGGACATAGGATGATGGTTAGGGAGGCTGAGGTGGATAAAATTGTGGGGCAGTGTGTCAGAAAGTAGAGAGACACTCAGAAAGGGCTTCAGAAATTCTTATAGGTGGGCTCCTTGAATAGTAGGTTGGATACAATCAGCACAAGTATAGGTAGAAATCCTA
>NW_004445372.1:6203-7010 GCF_000243295.1 Trichechus manatus latirostris | reverse complement strand
GGGACAGCAGTTTTATCCATTTACTTGACTACGTACAAAAATGCCCATTTTCTATGTGTCACAGTGTGAAGCAGTTGGGAGAGGCCGGTGAAAGACATTTGTCTTCCTGTAGGTTGGCAGAAGTTTCCATCTAGGCACTGTGCAGGCCAGGCTCTAGGTGTAGCCCCTGGAAGCTTGAGGGAGGCCATTTGTAGGGGTTATGAGTCCTCTGTCCCTGGGTGGTGCAAATGGTTAATGCACTAGGCTGCTAACTGAAAGGTTGGAGGTTCAAGTCCACCCAGAGGCACCTTGGAAGAAAGCCCTAGAGATACATGTCTGAAAAATCAGCCATTGAAAACCCTATGGAGCACAATTCTACTCTGACACACTTGAGTTGCCACGAGCAGGCGTCGACTCAAAGGCAACTGGATTTTACTGGTTATGAGTCTTCCAGCCCACCACCACCAGTCAAACAAGATTGCTGCTGGCTCTTTGGTGATGCAGAATCAGAACAGCTTCTTCAGAGAGATAGGAGGTGTATGTGTGTGTGTGTTATGTGCGATCTAAGCCAAAGAAGCTAAATACATTCATATCATAAAAGAGATGGAGAAGAAGAAGGGTGAGAATGGCATGCAAGGGGGTCTGGAGTAGCTGTGAGATGGTTTGGGGCCTGGACAGAGGAATTTAGGAAGTGTTGGATTTCCTGTGACCTATCTAAAGATTGAACTTCCTTTTTATGATGCCTTTATTGTTTGCTGGTCTGTGCGTTGGGCTTCCTGCAGAGACTGAGCCCCATGAAGCCCTACACTTTATGGAGATTACGTAAAA
>NW_004445372.1:2863-4756 GCF_000243295.1 Trichechus manatus latirostris | reverse complement strand
TCCACCTTGGTTCATGTGACGGGATGGTAACACTTCCTCTCTCTGCCGGAGTTGCCTGTCATGAGTTCCCTGCAGTGTAGAGAAGGGAACAGCATGTACTGCCTTGCTGCTTCCTGTATAGAGAGGGCAGGAATGAGGAAGTCCTGAGAACACTGTCCTGGGCAGCTGCCATGGGGACCCAGCCAGGTCTCCCAGAGCAGAAATGCACATGGTAAGAAGTTCCCAGCATGCACATACATACCAGCCTGGGCGTGATGGACATCCTTACTCCTTGGCGTTAAGTTTGTAAGTAACTAGACAGAAAAGGGTTCCTGCTTGATTTAAGTGACTGAACTCCTCCCCTTGTTCCAAGCGTCTGGTTGCCTTTTGCATGGGCTTTGCCACAATCTCCTCTCCTGTCTCCTAGCCTTTCATTCTCCCGCTTCTCACCCATCGTAGACCCTGCCCCTAAGTGAGCTTCCTGAATGAGAGAGCTGGTTGAAGTTGGACTGTGCATGATAAAGTCCAAGAGATCCTCCCTAGTGTACATGTCTTGTATGATCTTCTGCTACCCAACTGCTCCTCCCACAACTCCCTCAGTTCCAGCCACATCATCCTCAGCACCCTTTCCCCACCACACCACACTCCTTCCCAGCATGGTGCCTTTGTTCTCTGTGCTCTCTCAGCCTGGAATGCCCACCTACTCCACTCCCACAATTTCTGCATTAAGAGCTCTTCATTCTCTGAAGCCCCAGCCCCAAAACCACCTCTTCTATGAAGCTTTCTCCAATTCTCCCAATGAGAATAAATTTCTCCTCCTCTGTCCTCCCACAGAATTGTACAATAGCAGCTCTTCCTCTCTGCCCTGCATGCTGGCCTCCCTGTGCTTACATAAGCTTTTTACGCCATTGTCGTGAGCTCTGTGAGACAGGAACAGTCTACCTGGCATGGCCCCTGGCACATGTATCTGCTCAATACGTCTTAGCTGGATAAAATAGTTAACTCC
This sequence comes from Trichechus manatus latirostris, assembly GCF_000243295.1. NCBI lineage: Eukaryota > Metazoa > Chordata > Mammalia > Sirenia > Trichechidae > Trichechus > Trichechus manatus. Next base: position 3,771 of record NW_004445372.1, on the reverse strand, counting down.
TGAGTCTAAATGCTGACTCTGCCACCGCCTCGCTGTATGACCCTGGGCAATTTAAATGACCTCTGAGCCTCAGTTCCCTCACCTGTGAAATGGGGCTAACAATACTTGCATCATAAATTTGTTAAGAATGAAATAAAATAGTTGTGAAGTGCTTAATCAGTAACTATGGCGATCACTGTTCTAATGCTTACGCTGTTTACAGAACTCTAGCCAAATTGACTTAAAAAACACCTTTTATTATTACAGAAGCAGGCATGCGTCTTGTAAAACGACAGAAAATAAAGACAGTAAAAATAAAAAAATGAAAGCATCACGTTACTACCACTCAGAGAACAATATTATAACCTCAGGGCATAGTCTCCTCAATCCCTTTCTGTGCATATATGTGTATTTTACTTTATCTTTACTAAAATGACATCTTGCTGTCAATATTATTTTCCTTTCCCATCAATAATCTTCAGCTTTTCATTTTGTTACATTTCCGTCTTGTGAGAATTCCAGGTTATATTAAAATTTCCCCCAGAGAATTCAGTTCTAATCACGACCACACATTGCATCAGATTGTTTTGTCCTTTGCGTGTCTTTCAATCAAGTATAATCCCTTATTATTATCCTGACTTGTGGAAAAGACCAGACCAGTTGTATTCAGACTATACCACCCTTTAGATTTGCCTGGTTGCTTTCTTGTAGTGTTGTATAGCTTGTTCCTCTACCGCCTGTATTTCCTGTACACTGAAAGATATATTGAAAGACTCTGTGGATTAAAGTTAACCATTTTGGCCTGGTTAATACAACTGTTTATTATGAAAATTTTCAAATATATGGAGAAATGGAGGGAATCATCTAGTGAATCCCCCGGTACCCACTCTGCAGCCTCAATGATCATTAACACTCAGCCAATCCTGCTT
>NW_004445372.1:0-1559 GCF_000243295.1 Trichechus manatus latirostris | reverse complement strand
CCTACTTCCACTGGCAGCATTTTGAATTCAAACGGACTCTAAGTGAGGATGTTATTTATGATAGAGGTCAGAGGTGAATATTTTGGTCAGGGATCTCTGCTCAGCATCCCTCAAACATGCTTAAGTAGATGATCCCCTGTTTTACTTACTTCTAAGACCTGGCTGGTTCTCTTCTCAGTCTTTCCATCATCCACTGAGAGCCCAATCCAAACCAAACCCACTGCGGTCCAGTTGATTCCGATTCATAGTGACCCTCTAAGATAGAGTAGAACTGCCCCACAGGGTTTCCGAGGCTGTAAATCTTTATGAAGGCAGACTGCCACATCTTTCTCTCTGCCGCATCTTTCTCCTTGCCGCATCTTTCTCCCACGGAGCAGTTGGTGGTTTCAAACCACTGACCTTTTGGTTAGCAGCCCAGCGCTTTAACCACTGCGTCACCTGGGCTCCTTCCACTTAGAGCAAGGGCAGCATATTCCAGGCTGACTCCTGAGGCAACAGCGTAGAGGGCACTCTCGCCACGAGCACTCCACAGGACTGATCTGGATCCTGAGTGTCTGCTCTGGATCCCAGGTGGAGGCAGTTCCTTTTCCTACTGTGAGAGTCCACCCAGCCCGTTTCTGTGTTTTGTGTTCTTTCTCATCAGTGCCACTGACAACAAAACACATGTGTGGGAGCTCCTGTATCTGTGGGTTGTTGGTGCAGGTGATGCAGTTTCTGCCCACAGACGGCTACTCACCTGTAACCAAAAAGCAGGGCAGAAGGTAGAGGGCCTGGGGCTGAAGGCTAGTTGAAAAGATGGGGCATGAAGAGGAAGAGCCCATAGAGACTCCGTGCAGAAAGCATATCCAGACCCTACACTTCTCACCTACAACCCACCAGTTGTGTATTTGACTGTCTACTGTGTGTAAATCACTCTACTGGATTTAAGAACCTTACAATTTAGTTAAGGAGAGCAAAATAAACATGAACAAATATGTAAGACAAAAAATAAAAATGGCACTAAATGGGACGTACTGATGTAGATATGCTATGGAAGTTCAAAGGTGGTGGGGTGGGGGGGAGAAATCTTCCCTTGATGAGCTGATCAGAGAGGACTTCATGGAGGAAGCAGAACTGGAATAGGGCTGGAAGAGACAAGGCGGACTGCAAGTGAAGAGAGGGAAGAAACAAGGAAAGACAATAACATTGGTTGAGCTTTGTAGCAGACACATCTGGTGCCTGGCGTTCCCTCTTCTTGGTCTTACCTCTGACTTCAGCCATAGTCAGGGTAGACAATCTTCTGTACACTTCGATTCACTTCACACTGACAACCCAGGGCATCACAGGCCCTTGAGCAGTCCCAGGCATGACAAAAAGCCAGTTGGCTGAACATCAGTGAGGGGGGAAGGCATAACAGAGTGTAAGAACAACTCACAGGTAACTGGTTCCTAAGGAATTGCTCACTCCCTACCCACTGGCCTCCCACACAATAGGTTCGGAGAGAGCTTATGTTTTCACTGAACAGAGTTGACTGAGGAAATGAAAGGGGCTGGAATGCAGAATTTGCGCATACTGGCCAA
>NW_004445371.1:5782-6926 GCF_000243295.1 Trichechus manatus latirostris | reverse complement strand
CAGTGATAAAGAACAATCATGAATCTGTGAAATATCTCACAGCATGGATGAATCTGGAGGGCATTATGCTGAGTGAAATAAGTCAATCACAAAAGAACAAGTACTGTATGAGACCACTATTATAAAAAATCATGAAAAGATTTGCACAAGATAAGAAAAAAATCTTTGATGGTTATGAGGGAGGAGAGGGATGGGGATGAAAAAACACTAAACAGACAATAGATAAGTGGTGACTTTGGTGAAGGGTAAGACAGTACACAATACTGGGGAAGCCAGCACAACTTGACCAAGGCAAGGTCATGGAGGCTTCACAAATACATCCAAACTCCCTGAGGGACCGAATTACTGGGCTTAGGGCTGGGGACCATCTAGCTCAACTGGCATAATATAGTTTACAAAGAAAATGTTCTACATTCTACATTCTACTTTGGTGAGTAGTGTCTGGCATCTTAAAAGCTACTCCAAGATACTCCATTGGTCCCACCCCATGTGGAGCAAGGGAGAATGAAGAAAACCAAAGACACAAGGGAAAGATTATTCCAAAGGACTAATGGACCACAACTACCACAACCTCCACCAGACTGTTGTTGTTAGGTGCCATCAAGTAGGTTCCAACTCATAGTGACGCTATGTACAACAGAACGAAACGCTGCCTTGTCCTGCGCCATACTCACAATCGTTGCTATGCTTAAACCCATTGCTGCAAACACTGTGTCAATCCATCTCATTGAGGGTCTTCCTCTTTTTCTGACCCTCTACTTTACCAAGCATGATGTCCTTCTCCAGGGACTGATCCCTCCGATAACATGTCCAAAGTACATGAGACATCAATTACCACCCTGAGAGGGAACACAACAGAGAGTCCCTGACAGAGAAGGAAAATAGTGGGGTGCAGAACTCAAACTCTAGTAAAAAGACCAGACTTAATGGTTTGACTGTGACTGGAGGGCCCTCAGACTCTCTGTTAGCCCAAAACTAAAATCATACCCAAAGCCAATTCTTCAGACAAAGATTAGACTGGACTATGGAACATAAAATGATACTCATGAAGAGTGTGCTTCTTAGCTCAAGTAGATACATGAGACTAAATGGGCAGCTCCTGTCTAGAGGTGAGATGAGAAGACAGAGAGGGTCAGGAGCTGGC
>NW_004445371.1:0-5203 GCF_000243295.1 Trichechus manatus latirostris | reverse complement strand
GATTGTGGATCCAAGTAAAATGAAATCCTTGACAACTTCAATCTTTTCTCTGTTTATCATGATGTTGCTTATTGGTCCAGTTGTGAGGAATTTTGTTTTATGTTGAGGTGGAATCCATACTGAAGGCTGTAGTCTTTGATCTTCATCAGTAAGTGCCTTAAGTCCTCTTCACTTTCAGCAAGCAAGGTTGTGTCATCTGCATATCACAGGTTGTTAATGAGTCTTCCTCCAATCCTGATGCCCTGATCTTCTTCATACAGTCCAGCCTCTCAGATTTGCTCAGCATACAGATTGAATAGGTATGGTGAAAGGATGCAACTCTGAGGCACACTTTTCCTGATTTTAAACCATGCACTATTCCCTTAGTGTTCAAATGACTGCCTCTTGGTCTATGTACAGGTTCCTCATGAGCACAGTTACATGTTCTGGAATTCCCATTCTTTGTAATGTTATCCACAATATGTTATGATCCACCCAGTCAAATGCCTTTGTGTAGTCAATAAAACAGGTAAACATCTTTCTGGTATTCTCTGCTTTCATCCAAGATCCATCTAACATCAGCAATGATATCTCTGTTTCCATGTCCTCTTCTGTATCCGGTTTGAATTTCTGGCAGTTTCTGCCAATATACTGCTGCAGCCACTTTTGAATGAGTCCAGACTGAGTCCAGCACAACTAGATGGTGCCGGCTATAACCACCAACTGCTCTGACAGGGATCACAATAAAAGGGCCTGGACAGAGCTGGATAAAAATGTAGAACAAAATTCAAACTCACAAAAAGACCAGACTTGTTAGTCTTACAGAGACTGGAGAAATCCTGAGATTATGACTGCCAGACACCCTTTTAACTCAGTACTGAAGTCACTCCTGAGGTTCACCCTTCAGCCACAGATTAGACAGGCTTATAAAACAAGAGGAGACTAAATGGGCACACCAGCCGGGGCAAGGACGAGAAGGTAGGAGAGGACACGAAAGATAGTAATGCGGAGCCTAAAGTCAAGGAGAGAATATTGATGTATTGTGGGGTTGGCAATCAAAGTCACAAAACAATGTGTATTAATTGTTTAACGAGAAACTAATTTGCTCTGTAAATCTTCATCTAAAGCACAATTAAAAAAAAAAATCCACTTCTACAATTCTGACCAGGATTTGATATTTATGACAAAAGTGAAAATTATTAAAATATAAGAATAATTGCTTATTATATTCCATTTCTATCTTCTGATTCATTTGATTTTCTTATCTGTACTCACAAACACTAAGTTTAGTTAGAATACAATTCAAGGACATTGCTTTATTGTAAAAAGACTCAAATATGAAACTAGTCTTTTTAGAGGCACCATCTGTGGAATTATGGCGTTGGTGAAGAATATTGAATATACCATGGACTGCCAGAAGAATGAACAAATCTGTCTTGGAAGAAGTACAGCCAGAATGCTTCTTAGAAGCAAGGATGATGAGACTTCATCTTACATACTTTGGACATGTTATCAGGAGGGACCAGTCCCTGGAGAAGGACATCATGCTTGGTAAAGTAGAGGGTCAGTGAAAAAGAGCAAGACCCTCAAGGAGATGGACTGACACAGTGGCTGCAACAATGGGCTCAAACATAGCAGTGATTGTTAGGACGGCACAAGACCAGGCAGTGATTCCTTCTTTTGTGTACAGGGTCGCTATGAGTCAGAACCAACTCAACGGCACCTAACAACAACATCTGTTGTTCATGACACTTTAAATGAAGGAGATTTCAGTTGCTAAATATTCCACAGAAACATATGAAGAGAATTCAAAGGGTCTGAATTTCCAAGAAAATATAATATCCCCTAAGCATGAAATGAAACCTTTTCTTCAAAGTGTTTGCAATAACAAAGAAGTATTTAATTATATTTGATATACATAGATCGTTTCTGGAAAAGCAAAATAACACATGAGTTAGATTAATCTTTCTGTAAAGCAAGTGGAATGATGAAAGTTGGTGATATTATTTATAATGATGTAAAGATAGAAAAAAATGAAGGTAAAGCAACTTGCCCCAAATCAAATGATTCTGAAAAGGCTAATTGATTTGTTCCCTCTTGTTGAAGATACAAATGAGTCAATTGTCCAAGGACAGAGTTGAGCTTTTAGAGGGCAAGTGGTCTAATGGAGTTTCTGTGGAGGTTGCTCAGACTTCCCAGGACTTAGCGTGTTATTTTTAAATGACTTAAATATACTAGACTTTCTTATAGGAATAACTGATGAATACTAAGATTCCAAAGCCCTTGCAAATAAGAAGATAAATATTTAGACATAAAAGTACCTATTAGTACTGTTTTGAGCTCCTTGGATGAAGGGTTTTCAAGAACAGCTCAGTCATACTATTGCAAAAGAACTGGAACTGCCATCTTTTGTGAAGCACTCTAATCTATAATAATCTACCCTGTCAATAAACCCGTTAAACTGTGGCTTTGTCAGAGAGCTGGGGTCAGAAAGTATTATCGTAGATTGTCATTTTGCTCTCTACATGGTGCACTACACATCATTTTAAAATGATATGCTGTGTTCAATATTTTATATGACTGAAGGATAACTCTAGATTTGAATTTATTGCCACATATACTTGCAGCTAAGTCATATAATATTGCTTCAAATAATATTTTCAGGATATCAGCTAGTAACTGATGATAAACCATTTTATATACAAATTCATTTTGTCTCATTTTTCATTTGGTACTTTAGTGCTTTATAGTTATCTAAAATATTTACACCTAGAAAATTCTTTGACATCTTTACACATGATTCTAATTCTGCTGCAGTTGGATAACTAAAAAACAAAACCAAGACTTGTTCCCTTTATGGAAAGTATTTTAAGGTTTTTGTTTTGTTTTGTTTTTTAACTTGGAGTTGCTATAACTTGAAGAAGAGCTCTTTGTCTCAGGACAAAAAATCAGTGTTGTCTTATTGCAAAAACTTGTTTTACAAGGTGGCTGAGAAAAAAATCAGGACAAAAATGGTTTTTTATATTTATTTCTGAATTACTTATATCTTGAGTAAATATCATTTTATCCTGCAATTGTATTTAAATTTTATTTAATTGTGCTCAATGTTCCTCACAGTATTTCCACACTTAAACTTCAATAATCTTATATTCCAAGCTTTGAACCAGCAAACTTACTCAACCAAAATCCGTAAGGTGCTTTCTAAGGCATTGCATCACTTAGTACACAGAGAACTCAACAAGCCAAGAATTGTCTTACCTGAAAGAAATTTAACTAATATGGGCAAAGATCACACAATGATTACAGGAAGATTGTATGCCTTTGAAGTCAAAATATTGAGTGACAAAAATCTGAAGACAAATTTGTTCACAAAAACTTTTTTTTCTTCACCAAAAGTGTTTTGACAGTCTAGAATGTAATTGAAGATAGACCTGAATTTGGAAGTATAAGGACTACTGTTTTATTTATTTTCTTACAATTTCAATAGAATGTCTTAATGTGAGACTGAACCCACCAACTAATCATTACAGCTTCTAATCTTAAATCCCAAGGTCAGTCAGGCACCATGATCACTAGGTTAAAATAGAAAGCAAATTAGCCAAAGTAATTCTGCACAATTATTTTGTGCAATCTATGCCCAATCCATATAGCATTTTACTTTGCCATTTAGGATCACATGCCGGTAAATTATGATTAATAAAATATTTTAAGGTTCTATAAAAATAATATAAATAGCATAAAATACATGGTTCCTAATGGGCATTTACCTCTGAATAACCTCTGAAGGCACTGTGTGTAGTATTGTATCTTAGGAAGACGTAAATCATGAAGAAAGATGGCCCAGGAAGCAGAACAGCCAGGTGTGTGTGTCTGTCTCACTCGGGTGAAAATACATTCCATGTAACATGAGGTAAATTAATTGGTGTCTAGTTCTCATCCTTCTTCCCAACTCCATAAAATAAAAATGATGACACTTACCATGGATCACAGGGATGCTAGGATATTAAAAAGATCATCTTGTTCATCTACACCCTAACAGTCTCAAGCAAAATGCTCCATATAAATTGTATTGATATGATTTTATTCTCCAGTATTAGTGTTCTATTTATTTGTAGTTACTCTATGAGAAAATAAGGTAACTGGCTGAAGTAAATTTGCTGAAGTGAAGTCTCTGTAAATTTACCGAAGACTACAGTGGGAAAATGATTTTAAGAATGCAGGAGGAATAGATAAAAGCAAATAAATCTAAGGGCCTACTATGTTTACATTACTTTAATGGTTTGCAAGTAAAGAGTAATGAGAATTATATAAAAATATGTGCTCATAATAAGTGCTCAAGGTGGATTAACATAAAGAGCAATTAAAGATTTCCAGGAACATAATATGTTGAATTATAGGAATAGTGACCTAATAATTAAAACGAAATGAAATCAAGAACTTAAATAAAAGTAATGTTCAATCTTCAGGGAAAAGTATGGCACCTTTTCCATTGCAAAATCTACGACCAAGATTTTCTAGAGAGTTTTTGTGCTCAAGAATAGATTTATATAGCAATTTTACAGCCATTAGTAACTTCTATATATAATAAGTAAATCATCTACCAAATTACCCATCAATCTTTCTTGAATTTATATATGTTTTCAGCTAATAACACCTACCGTGTGTTAGCTCTGAGTTAAGCCCTGGTTAGGAATATTAACAAATTTCTTAATATCACTTATCATTTGAATATTTCAAAAAGAAAAACTCTCAGAAGATGTTGCAAAATCAACACCTGATTTTGACTAAAATTCCTAGTAAAACAAGGATAAAGGATACTTCTTTAACTTAATGTCCAAAATCTAAACATAATAGTCATTTTCAAAGTTAACAGTAAAACATTAGAAATGCTGCTATTAAATTAAGTATTTTAAAAAGATGTCTATTAGCCCCATGAAACAAAATGGGACTAATGAGGCACAGCAGTCCAGGGACAAGGACTAGAAGGCAGAAGGGGACAGGAAAGCTGGTGATAGGGAACCCAAGGTTGAGTAACGACAGTGTTGACATGTAGTGAGGTTGTTAACCATTGTCATAGGGCCACATGTGTACTCTTTACTGAGAAACTAATTTGTTCTGTAAACCTTCATCTAAAGTGAGAATAGCAGCATAACTGGAAGAATGGAATTGATGTCACTGAATTGCGTATGTAGAAATTTTTGAAATGGTGTATCTTTGGCTATGT
>NW_004445370.1:5730-7013 GCF_000243295.1 Trichechus manatus latirostris | reverse complement strand
GAATATAAAAACTGACATTATTATGCTTTTTACTTGTAATTATTTATCTTCTACAACATAATATATCTGCATTACAAGTTATTTTTATATTATAAATATACTTTAGTTCACCTTACCACTGTATTTTTTATTCTTATGCACATTTTCATCATCCAGAAATATGCAAAAGGAGAAACGTAACAAAAGCAGGCAAAGAATGTAGCTTTGTATGGGCTAATGCTTTTTTTTTTTCCTAAGTGAACTCTTTGCCTTTTGTTTTGTGGATTGGTCAAAAAGGAGAGGCTAAAAGAAGGAGGAAGAATTGGGAAATTTCCAAAATTGTCAGTTCCTTTTAAGGAGATACTGAAGGATCCTTGTTTAAAGAGCTGTGTTTACAGAATGTCAACTATCACTATAATTGATTTGTAAATGGATGAAAAGCCCATGTAGACTTTTAATTTTGAGTTATATAAGCTACTTATCCTAAAACAGATGAGACAAATTTGAATAGTAAGCAAGAAAGAATGGAGACTGATTCTATAAGCCCCAACAAAAGTTAATCTCATTTCTTTACAATCAAACTTCAGATATATGCTGTGACTAAAGATTACTCCAGATTCACTCCTAAAGAAGATGAATTAACAAATTTATTAGCATGGTATTATTTACCCTTCTATTGACAACTTTAATCATTTGTCTGTTTAAAGTCTTCAGTCATATGCATTTGTCATCAAAGATGTTCAAACTTCAAATTTGTGAAATATTCACCCTATGAATATGGATAGGTGTCTTACTTAAAATAATTAAAATTTCTCTTTTAGATAAAAGTTTAGGTAGAACTGTAGCCCACAGATATACTAGTACTGCTTCCCTTTTGTAAGTGTGAACTAATATGCATTTAGCTACAGTCTTTGATTGTATCATACATAGTTCTCACATTTGATATTTTCTTTCACATTATGTGTCTCTTTGATTTTCTTGAAAAAAAATTACCTTTTTTTACCACTCATTTAAAAAACTATAATTATGGATCTAGAAAATGATTATTTCGTGTAGGACCTTTTTAGGGATTAAGAATAAATAAGGCATTTGTATATAAAATGTGAATTATAAGAAATTATAAATAGATGTATGATGTTCTAAAGTAAAGATAAAAGAAAGATTAGCATAGTTATGTGGAAACAATTGCTCAAGGTCTATAGACTTGTCCACATATTCCATTCAGTAGAGCAAAGTTAGTGTGCAGTGTATAGCTATGTTTAATGATACCTACCATGAGAAATTTATGGTCAATTTCTAAAGAA
>NW_004445370.1:2465-4046 GCF_000243295.1 Trichechus manatus latirostris | reverse complement strand
GGATTTTATGATATCTAAATGATTAGTTGAGAATAAAGGAACTCCCTGTGGAATGGGAAATAGATCAATGTATGAGTGTGCGTGTGTTGCGGGGGGCGGAGGCAGGGGGTTGGTTCTGGCATAAACTTTCAGTCCATTCCCACTTAGAAAATAGTACAAATTCTGAGTATGGCTAAGGGGTTTCTCATCCAGTTCAGAGATCTGCTGAGTCTCTAAGAAGTATTCTGCACTTTTTTGTGCCACTCTAGTTTACACTGAAATGTCATAAAAACTCACAGTCTCAACTGATGAGCTGCCTAGAGTTCATTTTAGGAAGCAACACATTTTCAATCATATTGCTAGTAGGCGTGTTCCCACCAATGAGCTCCACAATGTGATCATTAGGAATGACTGTCCTTATCTCCTTGTATCTATCTGCAGGACCTGCTTTGGCCTGTTGAAGGGAAGCTATGTTCAGATAGTTTTGATGGGAAGAATACTTTCTTGACTGGGGTCTAAACTGAAAATAAATTATGTCTGATATATCAAAAATGCCTCATTCCTACTGAAACACAGCAGCTTAGGTAGCATGGAGTCTTGGTTAACAGCACAGACTCAAGAGCCTGCCTTCAAATCCTGGCTCTGTCATCTACTTGCTATATGACCTTGGGCAAGTTACTAAATCTTTCTGGGTGTCATTTCTTTATGTATAATGCCGATATTAATAATATAATAACTGAGTGAGTTAATACTTGTAAAGCACTTAGAACAATGCCTGGCATGTAGTGCCTCATGAAGGTTTGAAAATAAAATCCATTTTTAATATTTTTATATCCATATTGTGGATCCCTTATACTCACATTCTCAGAAGAAATGTGTCAGAGGCACAGTTACTTGTTGAAAAATTCCTTATTGTTTTCAGGTCATATGACATAATCTGTGAATCTGAGGGGAGATAATGTATCTATGCTGAGGGAGTAAGAATATTTTAACCCTTTCAGAATGCTAAGAACAAATTTCATTGATCTCATTGATAATGATGCTATAAAATGAACTCAATTCACTTAAAATTGGCTGGTCATATGACACAATGGATTTTTGAGTCATACATGGTTTATGTCTTAGCTCTTTAACTTACTTTTGGACATGTTAACCTTATCTTTCTGAGTCTCAGTATCTCTCATTTTTTAAAAATAGGGTTAAACATGTTTTGTGTAAGAATAAAATGAATTAGCACACGTAAAAATAACTTTCACAGTGCCTCATTAATTTTTTGTATATTGTACATAATTTTCTGGAATTAATTTATAATTTTATCAGTAACTATGCAAGTCACAAAAGAAGAATACAATCTCCTTATTCAACACATATTCCCACAGAGTTACCCAAACTAAACAAATCTCCACTCATAATTATTGGGTTAGAGGATGTTATTACCTTAGGTTGGTTACATTGATGGCCCAAAGCAAACTGCAGGAAATGAGAGTTAAAACATTTTTTGTTAGAAAAATATCACTGGGTCAGAAAGGTAAGGTTCTCAAGAGACTAGAAATTAACCTTCACAATGTGAAGGCGTAAAACTTCCCGTTGGATATTGTGTCC
>NW_004445370.1:0-945 GCF_000243295.1 Trichechus manatus latirostris | reverse complement strand
TGATACACACACTTTTTGGGGGACATAATTCAAACCATGACAGTGACAAAGCGCAAAAGTTCAAGATCCTGAGAGGCCCCAGCACGGAGCCTAAATGTTTCAAAACGGATCAGCTCACATCTCAAAGGGAACCCACTTACCCTTCCTGAAAGCCGATATTCATTCTCACCCATCAGGAAACTTTCAAACAGGAAACCAGGAAACTCTGACACCACTCAGCAAGCTTGGCTGCTGGCTGCCCCACTAGGCCATCTCCGCTGTTGGCCACTCCTCTCTGGGCACTCCCCAACACTGCAGCTCGGCTCCGCAGGCCTCTCCTGGCTGTCTCTGTTCTGTGGGCCGCTTCGGCTCGGCTGCCATTGTCACTACTGACATTTCTCCCAGGTGCTGTGACTGCTCTGCTTTCTACCGGGTCCAGCTTTCCCTCAGTGTTACAGCTCTTCTTCATTGTTCCTGGATCAGTGTCACGCTCTGAAATTGGTTCTGGAAGGTTCTCAGCTCAGGGTTCGTTTCCAAAAGACATGCTTCCCTCCCAGCTCTTGTTGATCAGGAGGCCCCAAAATCCTCTGTGAGGAGTCAGCCATTTATATAGGCCATTTCGTGTCAATTTTAAGGCAGGGCCTCCGTAGTGGAATTGGAGCCCAAGCAACCGTACTAGGTGGGTTGCAGCCCAACCAATCCTGATTGCCCAAGAGTCAATCAGCACAAGCCTTGTCCGTTACCAGGCCAGACTGAACAAAAGGAACAAACTCTCAAGTTGTTACAGCTTACCCAAGAAATGTCAATCAACTCAGGAATCCCCTTTGAAGTTTTTTTTTTCCTCCCCACAAACCCAGGCCAAAAAGGACACAAAAGGAAACCCATTGCATCACAGGGAGACAAACTATAACCAATAAACATAAAAGTGTATAAGTAAATTACATAGTAAATTAGAAGGCAATAGGC
>NW_004445369.1:5967-7019 GCF_000243295.1 Trichechus manatus latirostris | reverse complement strand
TTTTTTTACCTGAGTAATTTTTAAGTAAAATCTCCTTCATTAGATATTACATTAACCAGTTTGTTTGTATTCCTAATTATGACATTAAGTCTCTCGCCACGCTGTTAGCTGCAGAATCTGTCCGCCACGTTGCTCATCCAAAATTTTGTGACGTGTAGACCAGTCCTTGTATTCATGTTTCTAGTTTTTACTAAACCACAATTATTTAGAATTTGTATTTAAATTAAGTTCACTGGGTAGAGATCAGTAGTTTTTGTTTGTTTTATTTTTTGTTTGTTCTCTACATGTATGTGCTTATTTTTTAATCACTTTCATTCAGAATATGTGTGTTCTATTCTCCTATTGTTATATTCTAACCTAGAAAAGGATACTTTTAGGAGTAGTTTAGAACACTAGATCAAGCATTATCACAGCTCTTAAATTGTGTTTTGAAATGATTCCAAATGGTAGTATTCATCTAAGAATAAACCAAGCATTACAGTAAAAGAGGTGTGAAATAGTCATATAAACACTCCTAATACTAGTTCATTTTTCAGTTTACTAAGAACAACATTAATGAAAAGCAGCAGGTTTTTTTTTCAGTTTAAAATAATTACTTGGATAATCTAGCATTATATAAAACGACAAAAATTCATAGATACTGAAAATTGAAATTAATCTATATATTGATGCATTAGAAGGAAGCCAAACCTAATTTAGACTATGAATGACTGAGTAAGGTGTATAAAATGTTCTTCATTAGATATAGCTTGAGAATTCCAGAAAAGAAAAGGAAAAGCTCCAAAGAATAATGAACATTCTTACTTGACGGATATCTCCTACCATACTAAAAAAGTATCATTCAGAGATAAAATTCTGTTGTTTAATGGTTTCCTGCTTGGCTATATTCACTAATGCTATCAGAGGGTAGATCTTATACGTTTTGTTTTAAGGTCTTGGTATTTAGGTTAATTGTCAGTCACTTTTATTATTGAACAACTTAACATTATATAATATTTATACCTTGCTTAAGGGGACTCAGTCACTAAACATAGCACTCCAATGATTTTTTT
>NW_004445369.1:3007-4670 GCF_000243295.1 Trichechus manatus latirostris | reverse complement strand
CCATCACAGTTCCATCAATAGGACTAGAGGTCTCCTAACACTGTGGGAGAGGCAGGGAAATATCTCCTATACAAGACCCACCACAGATATAATGTGGAGATTTACTCTCATGGGGAGGATTGGCAGTAATGGAAAGAAAGCCCCACCCAAAGAACCCAGGCGTACAGGGCCTAAGACTGACACTGGATCAGGACAAAAGAGAACTAAACCACCTCTGTCCCCTCTCCAACTGATCAGAAAGAAGTATGCAACAAGCAATAGTAGTCTACCCTGGTAGAAGGGCAAGAGTATGATAAAGGACACCTTTGTGTTGTAATTATACAAGGATTGCTGAAAGTTGAGGATGGAGCATTGAGAAAAATCTTCTTGTAGCCTAGTTCCTACCTTAAGCACAAGAAATCAATTGAGCAATTTGAAATCTGTGGTGCCCTAAATGTAACCATATCAATGATAAACCTCCAATCCATATCAAATTCTAGCCAGGTAGATTCCCAAACAAACATTTGACAAAAGAAGAGGTACGTCCATTTCCAGGCATAAATACTAATTACCTCAGTATCTACTGTCCTTCACATGAGATATGGCATTTGATCAAAAATTATGCTATACACAATAAAGGAACAAAAAAATCTATGGTCAAGAGACAAAGTGACCAACAAAAGTAGACTCTAGGGTAAACTAAATTGTGAAATTTTTAGATATGGACTGCAAATAACTCTGATTAACATGCTAAAAGATCTAGTGGAAAAGGTGGACAGTTTGCATAAATATAAGGGGAATTTAAACAGATAAATATAGGCGGCACAGAGCTAAAACCTTTGAAAAAATAGTCAGTTTTGAATGCTAGTGTATTAGTTTCCTATTGCTACCATTAAAAAAATTATAAACTTAATGGCTTACATAACACAGCTTTATTAGCTCTCTGTTCTGTAGGTCAGAAGCCCAGCTTGGTACTCTGCTTAGAGTCTTACAAAGCCAAAATCAAGGTGAATGAGGCTACATTCTTTTCTAAAGGACCTGGGTGAAGAATCCACTTCCAATCTCATTCAGACTATTGGCCAAATTCAGTTCCTAGATGTTGTAGGACTGAGATTTTGGCCCCCTCCATCTTTAAGCAACTGCAAGTTGCAACAGATGCTTCTCATGCTTCAGATCTCTCTTCCTCTTCTGCCACATCTCTTTTGCTCTGGCCAAAGAAAATTCTCTTAGTTTAAGGGCTTATATGGTTATATTAGGTCCACATGGATAATCCAAGATAATCTTCTATAATAAGGTCTGTAACTTTAATTATACTTGCAAAGACCCTTTGTCATACAATGCGACATATTCACAGGTTCCAGATGTTAGGCCACGGGTATGTTTGACTGACCATCCTACCTACCATAGCTAGTCATTCAAAAAAAAAAAATTACAAAAGGGAGCAATGCCTTTAATGGGTTCATTAATTGATTTGATGTAGAGGACAAAACAATGGGCAAACATGATGATAAGTCAATAAAAATTCCCCAAACTGAAAAACAAAGAGAACAAAATAAATGGAAGAAAATAAAATATAACAGTCAAGAGTTATGGAACAGTGTCAAACAGCCATAATACATATAATTGAGTCCCTAAAAAAGAGAAAGAATAAAGCAGAAAAATATTTGAAAATACAGTGGTCATA
>NW_004445369.1:0-875 GCF_000243295.1 Trichechus manatus latirostris | reverse complement strand
GGCAGTCTGTTTAGCCTCACTCTTGCTCTGAGCAAATGCAAAGTGTCCTTACTAAAGACAGCCTGCAGAGATTTGCCCCAGGTGGTAGTCACGACTAATGGGCATCTGCATTACTAGCCTACCATCCTATCTCTTAATTAATTTTGTCTGTTTATGGTTCAGTAATTAAACAAATTTTTATAAGTAACTAAAATATAAAAGCCAAGAAACCCATTTCCACAGCTGGCAGTCTGATAAATCAGAAGTTTAATTGCTAAAATTCTCTGTCAGGGGCCAAATTCTTTTTATCCTTTGCCTAACAATTACAAATGAGTGGGTGCGTAAAAGTGGCACTTTGGGCACTATTAGAATTCTTTTATGACTGTTTTTTCCCCAAATAAATATCTGTGTTGGAATGCCTGAGTTACAGGAGAATGAATTGGGATAACCTGTCTTTTAAAAGCCAGGATGAATCTTTAAAGCAGTGATACTTTCTGCCACTAAAGAGGTTTATATCATAAGAACTAATCGGGATACCTTCTCCAGAGAGTTACTGGATAAAGAAAGATTGCATTCCAGTCTCTGTCAACTTCATAGATAATAGAGCATCTTTCTATAAGTTGTTTCACTCTACTATGAATTAAAATCTTCTGTGGTTCCCTTTCTCTCACTTTAACTAAGGACCTGGAAGCTAACACACTGCCGCATCTTTGGGACACACACTAAGACACATCCCCTTATCTCTATACAAAGTATCGCAACTTCTTTCCAAATTTAAACCCTGTTTTTAGCACCACTGAATTTTTATTCTCATTTTGTCACTCCTTAAACTTAGAAAAAGACCATCACTTTTATTTGCATGAAAGTTAAACAGAAAAAAGAAAATTGTTTTGCTG
>NW_004445368.1:5961-7021 GCF_000243295.1 Trichechus manatus latirostris | reverse complement strand
TTTTTTTTTGGTACCTTAGATGAAGGTTTGCAGAACAAATAGTTTCTCATATGGCACACAATTTTATCTGTTGCTGTGGTCTCTGTGATTTGCTTCCCAGACTCTTTTTCAGGATAGAAGGACTTATTACTCATCCAAGTGCTAAGAGCACGGCTGACAGAAAACTCTTGACTGTCAGCTCCTTTGTGGAATTGCCTCATCTGAAAACAGCTGCCTTTTCCAATATAGTCTCCCTTTTTGGGTCAGCCTGTGCCTAGTGAATGGGAATACAAAAGCCTGAACCCCTTGTCCCTGCTGGAGACAACTCTGAAGGACCATTTTAGCTCCAGAAATTCCCATGGGGTAGGCATCAGAGATCAGCTTCTCTCTCTACCCAGTCCTGCTTTCTTCCCCTCCCTTCCACAGATGTTGATTCCACAGATGTACCCTAATAAATTTCTTACAGTCAAATCTCTGTCTCAGAGTCTGCTTTCCATAGAACCCAACATGTGACTGTTATTATCTTAGACATATGGTTAATTCAATTCTCTATACCTAAGAGTGAAGGAATTAACAAAAAAAAAAAACAAAAAACCATAAAGAGAGATGGGGAGAGATAAAGGAAGAAAGAAAGCATAAGGAAAAAACAAAAACCAGTTGCTGTTAACTTCAACTGATGGTGACCCCGTGTGTGTCAGTGTAGAACTGTGCTTCATAGGGTTTCCAACAGCTGATTTTTTTGGAAGTAGTCCACAGATCTTTCTTCCAGTGTACCTCTGGGTGGACTTCAACCTCCAACCTTTTGGTTAACAGCCAAGTGTGTTAACCATAGTTAAAAAGAGAATCAAATAGAACTTTTGCAGTGAAAAATATGTCTAGTCGTGAAAATTAAAATCCAATAGGCAAAATAAATAATGACTTAGATGCACCTGAAGAAATAATTAACTGGAAGAGATAAAGGAATAAATTATCCAAAATTTAGGAGAGAGAGAGAGAAAGAAGAACCTATAAAAAGGTTGAGAAGCATGGAAATAGAAAAATGTCTGATATGTGTCTACAGGAGAAGGGCTTCAAAAGGAAA
>NW_004445368.1:3289-5566 GCF_000243295.1 Trichechus manatus latirostris | reverse complement strand
AATCAGTCCCTGGAGAAGGACACCACACTTGATAAAGTAGAGGGTCAGTGAAAAAGAGGAAGACCTTCAACAAGATGGATTGATAAAGTAACTGCAACAATGGGCTCAAACATAACAACGATAATGAGGATGGTGCAGGACCAGGCAGTGTTCGTTCTGTTGTGCATAGTGTCACTGAGAGTTGGAACCAACTCGACGGCATCTAACAACAGCAATAAATATGAAAAACAAAGCTTTAAAAAACTTAGGGTACAATCTAGGAGAATATATTTATGATGCTGGGTGAGGAAACAATTTCTTAAAACACACGCACACAAAACATAAAACCACCGAAATATTTGGATCACTCTGCATGGTACAAACTTAAAAATATAAGCAGAAATGAAGAGGGAAGTGGAATGGCTGATAAACATATGAACATTGCTCAACCTATACATTAAACCAGGAAAATTTAAACTAAAATAACATGATGCCCCTTCACACACACCACATTGGTGACTGTGTAGAGAAGTTTGATAACACCAAGTGCTGTTAGGTATGTGGTGAAAGAGGTTTTCATATATTGTTTGAGAGGGCTGTATGTTAGCATAAACACTTTGGGGAACAATCCTGTAATACCTAGTTAAGTGCAAGAGGCATATAATTTTTTTTACCTCAAATTCTATTGCTAGTTATCTTCCAACAAGAAATTCTTGGAAATCTACGGAAGGAGATATGTAAAAACTTGTGTATTTTAGAATTATGTGCAATAGGGAAAAGGAAGTAAAAAACCCTCCAAATCTAATTGTCCATCAGAGGTGTAATGAATAAGCTCTTTTTTGCAATACAGCAGTAAAAGCAAATCTAATAGATCTACATGAATTAACATGGATGTTAAAAACACGATGTTAAATTAAAAAAAAATTTTTTTTTGGAAAAAAGATATGTGTGGTATGATTTTTTTATATAAATTTTTAAGCATAGTAAACCATGCTGTGTGTTGCTTGAGAACCTTGATAGAAAATCAAATGTAAGAATGGGGCCGATAGCCCTTTGTTGTGGTTATCACTGCCTATGGAGAGAGGGAGGTGGGTGGGATGAGGGTTCCTACCATCCAAAGGAAAAAAAAAAAAAAGAAAAGAGAAAAGAAAAAAAAAAAATAAGAGAGAAAGGAAAGCCAAAACAAATATGTTACACTGTTAATGATATCTTTTTTATTTGGATGGTAGGTAAATTTTTTTTTTTAGTATACTTACAACAACACAAACAACAACATGTTTCAAGTACTTGATAATTAAGAATAAAAGAAGTGAAAGAAAGCATGATGCATAGCCTTCGTATATCTAGATTGCCTATTCTTGGACAATGATAGTGTTTTTATATTTTTAATCCTAAACTCTATGGTCGCCACTGTACTTTCACTTTCCAGATGGTAGATTTCTACAAAAATATACACCTTCATCATGTGCAAACCTACCATGCTTCCTTTTCTAGTAGATATTTTTCTTTTAAACAAATAGTAACATTTAGTTTACATTTTCCAAACACAAAACCCATATTTACTTTGCATCCTTTATTCTACATATGATATTCATAAATTGTTCTGACAAGTTCTCTATGATAATTACCTCTTTGGAAGCATCTCCTCTACTTTGTTGGTTTTTTTCCCCCAAATTACTCATATTGTCCATAAAATCTGTTTTTAGTATGTTTGTTTTTTTCCTGGTTTTCTTACTCTCTGCTCTTCAAATACAAGTTAGATTCTCTTTGATGGCATCTCTGAGCCTCTGGGAAGGCATTTTCCCCTTCTGCCAGTATGCTATGATTTAATCATCTAATTTAAAATGGGAAAGGACCTTTTTACAATATACATTGGAAAATTTTTTCCGGTAAGGTTAAGTTATAGGGGCTTAATTTAGAAAACGAAATCCTGGTTATTAATACCGTTGAATTCGCTAATTGTTAAAAGCTTCATCTTCTTTTCTGAAGTCAAGCTCCATGATGAAACAAAAATAATGATACTCCATGTGCCCTCAGGCCTCTGTTTCTTGACTTGAACTTCAAAGTCATGAGATAAAATACAGATCTCTTATGAATATATCATTTGTTCCTACATGAATCAGCAGAAGCGGATAGTGATCATTGTCTGATTATTCCTGGCAGGTTTTCAGTCATAGCTTGCTTACTTGCTCCAGGAAGATGGCATACTTCCCAATTTACGTCTTCAGAACTATACATATTTATTTCTACCCACTCAGTAGGGTGTCACCACCTATAGATCATCTTTTTCCTCCTGGG
>NW_004445368.1:0-2410 GCF_000243295.1 Trichechus manatus latirostris | reverse complement strand
CTTCTGTTCCTACTGTCTCTTTGTGTCCCTAACCAAATGAGCCTTAAGGTTCCCCTATGGACTCTCCTGGAAATTTCTCATCATATGCATAACAACATTTTACCCCATAGGAATTAATCTCTGTGGAGAAATTTCAGGTTGCTAGGAGAAAATAGTATGAAGCCTGGAGGCTTCAGAGTATTTCCATAAACACCAGATGGGTAAGACCTGCTACACTGATTCATAAAGCCAAACTCACTCCAGAGTTTAATACTTTTTCTTTCTCTATCTCTCTTTTTTTAAATTGTGATTTAGATGAAGATTTGCAGAGCAAATTAGGTTCTCATTAAACAATTAATACACTTATTGTTTTGTGACATTGGTTGCCAATCCTGTGACACGTCAACACTCTCCTCTTTTCCATCTTAGGTTCCCCATTTTCATTTGTCAAGGCTTTTCTGAACCCTCCTGCCTTCTTATCCTTGCCCCCTGGGCTGGTGTGCCCATTTAGTCTGGTATACATCATTGAGCTACATGTATTATTGTTTGTTTTATGGGCCTGTCTAATCTTGGGCTGAAGTGTGAACCTCAGGAGTGTTTTCAATATTGAGTTAAAAGAGTGTCCGGGAGCCATACTCTTGAGGTTTCTCCAGTCTCTGTTAGATCTGTAAGTCTGGTCTTTTTTGTGAGTTAGAATTTTGTTCTACATTTTTCTCCAGCTCTGTCCAGAACCCTCTACTGTGATCCCTGTCAGAGCAGTTGGTGGTGGTAGCCAGGTACCATCTAGTTGTGCTAGACTCAGTGTGGTAGAGGCTGTGGTCCATTAGTCCTTTGAACTAATCTTTCCCTTGAGTCTTTGGTTTTCTTCATTCTCCCTTGCTTCAGATGGAGTGGGACCAGTGGAGTATCTTAGATGGCCACTCACAAGCTTTTAAGGCCCCAGATGTTACTCACCAGAGTAGAATGTGGAACATTTTCTTTATAAACTATGTTAGGCCAATTGAGCTAGATGTCTCCCGAGACAATGGTCCCAGCCCTCAGCACAGTAATTTGGTCCCTCAGGGAGTTTGGATGTGTCTATGAAGCTTTTGTGACTTTGCCTTGATCAAGTTGTGCTAACTTCCCCAGTATTGTTTACTGTCTTACCCTTCACCAGAGTTACCACTTATCTGTTGTCTAGTTAGTGCTTTTCCCTCGTCACCCCTCCCCTCCCTCATAACCATCAAAGGTTGTTTCTTTCTGTGTCTAAACCTTTTCATGAGTTTTTATGATAGTGGTCTCATACAATATTTGTCCTTTTGTGATTGACTTATTACACTCAGCGTAGTGCCCTCCAGATTTAACCAAGTTGTGAAGTGTTTCGCAGATTCATCATTGTTCTTTATAGTTGCATACTATTCCATTGTGTACCATGGCCAAGTTTAATACTTTTAACAAGGACAAAGTAAACTGTGATTGGTGCCAATAAGATAACAGTTTAGGCATTCACTAATGGTTAGTTCCTGATCCAGTCAAATTTGTATTTAAAGCAAACAAAAAAAAAGAGCTTTTTCTGTTTTAAAAGTAGTTTCTCCACATAGTAGAAAATTTGGTATGCAGAGAAAAATACAATGATGAAAATAAAAATCTTTTGTGAACCTGCCACCCTCAAGGGCAACAGCAACTTTAGTGATGAGAGACCAATCAATAATAGGTAATAGAAATTGTCAATTTATTGCTGAGCACTGTGCAGCCATCCTCAGTGACAGAGATAGATTCCAACCTAGGCAGTATAGATACAGCTGTACTCTTAATTCCATGCTACATTGCTCTCGACTGACACCGATCTATGATAGATGTGCTTCCTGGATCCTAGAATAATTATAATGCTAATAGCAATAATCCATTACCCATCTTTCAGTTCGTCGTAATATGGTGACTTATATGTTGCTGTGATGCTGCACACTGTGCCACCAGTATTTCAAATACCAGCAAGGTCACAAATAGTTGAGAGTTTTTTTTTTTTTAATTTTAATTTAGTTTTTTTTATTGTACTTTAGATAAAGGTTTACAGAACAAATACTTTTGCATTAAACAGTCAGTACACATATTGTTTTATGACATTGGTTAATAACCCCACAACATGTCAACACTCTCCCTTCTTGACCTTGGAGGAACTTTTTTTTTTTGGTGAAAATATACATAGCCAAAGTTACACCATTTCAAAAGTTTCTGCATGTACAATTCAGTGACATCGTTTACATTCTTCCAGTTGTGCTGCTCTTCTCACTATCCTTTTCCAATTTATTCCATCTCCATTATCTTCAACTCATCACCCCGTACACTTCCCATCAAAACTTTTGAGCTGCTGTTGTCAATTTGATCTCACATAGATAATTCTTTTTTTTTTTTTTGTACCTTAGATGAAGGTTTGCAGAACAAATAGTTTCTC
>NW_004445367.1:0-6988 GCF_000243295.1 Trichechus manatus latirostris | reverse complement strand
TCCAAACTCCCTGAGGGACTGAATTGCTGGGTGGAGGGCTGTAGGGACCATGGTCTCAGGGAACATCTAGCTCAACTGGCATAACACAGTTTATAAAGATAATGTTCTACATTCTACCTTGGTGAGTAGCGTCTGGGGTCTTAAAAGCCTGTGAGCAGTCATCTAAGATACTCCACTGGTCTCAACCCTTCGGGAGGAAAGGAGAATGAAGAGAACAGGATTCACGGAAAAGATTAGTCCGACGGACTAATGGTCCACAGCTACCAAGGCCTCCACCAGACTGAGTCCAGTACAGCTACATGGTGCCCAGCTACCACCGACTGCTCTGACCAGGATCACAACAGAGGGTTCTGGACAGAGCTGGAGAAGGATGTAGAACATAATTCTAACTCACAAAAAAAAAAGACCAGATTTACTGGCCTAAAGGAAACCGGAGAAACCCCGAGAGTATGGCCCCCAGACACTCTTTTAGCTCAGTGGTGAAATCATTTCCAAGGTTCACCATTCAGCTGGGGAGTGGACAGCCCCATAAAACCAAATGGGACTAATGAGGCACACCAGTCCAGGGACAAGGGCCAGAAGGCAGAAGAGGAAAGGAAAGCTGGTGATAGGGAACCTAAGGTTGAGTAAGGATAGTGTTGATGTTTTGTGAGGTTGTTAACCATTTTCATAGGGCAACATGTGTACTAACTGCTAAATGAGAAACTATTTTTTTCTGTAAGCCTTCATCTAAAGTGAGAATAGCAGCACAATTGGAAGAGTGTAGTTGATGTCACTGAACTGTGCATGTAGAAATGTTTGAAATGGTGTATGTTTGGCTATGTATATTTTCACCAAAAAAAAAAAAAATCGAGAAGGGAGAGGATTGATATGTTGTCGGGCTGTTAACCAATGTCATAAAACAATATGTGTACTACTGTGTCATGAGAAACTATTTGTTCTGTAAGCATTCACCTGAAGTACAATAAAAAAAAAAAAACTTTGAAAAAAAAATTTACATGGGTGTATATACATCATTCCTTCACTAATTCATTTGCTTACTCATATTCTAATATTTATTAGCACCTACTATAAGCCAGGTACTGCTTGATATGCCAGGGAAACAATGGTGTATAAAACTAAAATTTTAATAGTGGTTTTATCTGGATGGAAGGACTACAGGTAATTTTCATTTCTTTTTGCATTTCCACATTTTTAAAATAGTCTATGATAATTACATACTTGTCTTGTAATGAGGAAAAAACATGTATTTTTAAAACATCTTGATCTGAGCAACCCAGGCCCTGCTCAAATTATGTTTGATTATGATTTTTAATATTATAAGGGTCTTGAACAATTTCTTAAAAACTCAGACCTTGTCTTATGAGTCTTTCACAATTCACAAAAATAATCAAATACAATATACAGATGCAATATCACAATATAGATAATATAACATACAATTACTATACAAATACAATACCAAAAGCAACATGTGAAATATAATTTAGAACATATTTGATGAGTATTTATCCAAGCAATAAAAATACAGCCAATAAATTTTTTAACAGTGTTCATATGACTTAGCGACTAATCTGAACCCCTTCTGCATTCATGTTCCCAGAGTCAGAAAATCAAGGCATTCAGCTCTGAAATCATGCAATCAAATTAATGTTTTGAAATAACTGAATAGGCATATGCATCTGCCAAAAGCTAGCATTACTTGAAGTATAAGAATTAAAATTAAGAACAATATTGTTAAATTTTAAATCTGTATTTACTTTTAAAAGTGGATTAGGGAAGTGAAAGTTGTAGAATCAACAAATCTATACACATATACACAGCTTGAATCAGTTGCAACCTGTGTGGCTTTGAAATGTTACTTATTCTCTGAATTTCATTGTCTTCAACTGTAAAATGGCTATGATGGGAATAACACAACCTATTGTATAAAATTAATTAGTAGGTAATTCATAGTTAAATCATAAAATTCTGTACTTAGGAAGTGAATATTGTTTGTTTTTATTAGTTGCCATCAAGTCAGATACAAGTATTTAAGGAAGCAGATTATATTCAAACCACTTCTATCTGTGTGATATGTCTGGAAAAAATGATAAACATAATTGCTTGAATGAGTAAGCTGGGGATTACAGATAATTGGTTGTTAATATAGTGTTATGGATTGAATTGTGTTCCCCAAAAATATCTGTCCACTTGGCTGGGCCATGATTCCCAGTATTGTGTGATTGTTTACCATTTTGTCATCTGATGTGATTTTCCTATCTGTTGTAAATCCTATCTCTATGATGTTAATGAGGTGGGATTGTGGCAGTTATGTTAATGAGACAGGACTCAATCTACATTAGGTTGTGTTTTAAGCCAATCTCTTTTGAGATATAAAAGAGAAAAATGAGTAAAGAGACATGGGGACCTCATACCACCAAGAAAGCAGAGCCGGGAGTAGAGCTTGTCCTTTGGACCTGGGGTTCCTGTGCTGAGAAACTCCTCGACCAGGGGATCTGACAAGGATCATGCCCCAGAACCGACAGAGAAAGAAAGCCTTCCCCTGGAGCTGGCACCCTGAATTCGGGCTGCTAGCCTACTAGACTGTGAGAGAATAAATCTCTGTTAAAACCATCCACTTGTGGTATTTCTGTTAGATGACTAAGACATATGGGCAGAGTAAAAGAACAGGAATTTGGTGGTACAGATTTTCCTCCTATAAAGTACTAGTTTGGAAACCCTGGTGGTGTAGTGGTTAAGAGCTACGGCTGCTAACCAAAAGGTCAGCAGTTCAAATCCACCAGGCACTCCCTGGAAACCCTATAGGACAGTTCTCCTCTGTCCTATAGGGTCACTATGAGTTGGAATTGACTTGATGGCAGTGGATTTGGTTTTTTTAAGTATTGGTTTACAGATTGTATATTAAACAGCTTGGATAATTAATCCAGTCTTATCCATCTTACTTATATAATGGGGCAGAACTGGGCTTGGAGAATTGCCTTGCTATTGTATTTGCTCAACAGTGGATAACAAGAATTGGGACAAAGAAATTGCCCATTAGAACAGAAATGAGTGGGTTTAGGCACAGCAAATGAAAAAAAAATAGGATATAGGGTTGAGTAAGATAAAAAAGTTAAGAAGCGCAGAGAATCAGAAATAACTTTTTGGTTTCATACTAAGAAATTAGATACAATGATAGATGCCATTGCTGCTGGAAAGTAGAGCACAGAGAGGAGAAACAGTTTGGTATTCAGCATATTTAACTCAGGCTGGCAGTAGAAATTTAGTGAGAAATAGCTGACGGGAGATGTAATACAAAGAGCTGCAAACAGGGTTAGAGGAGTTAAGAAGTGAATATTTTACAGGTGGAAAAACAGGCGTCTACTATTTTTATTTTTCGGAATGTGCGAAGCTCTTTTTATACCTACCATTCTAGTATTGATGAAAAGATGAAGGCAATGAGTCCTTCTCCTTTTAAAAAATGTTGTATCTCTACCAGTTCTTGAATATAGTCTATTCACTTGTAATAGATTAGAACAGCATATTTTTCTTTGAGTATATTCCTTATATTTCAATTAAGCCAAGTAAATATATTTCCATAAGTCTTTATGAAAGTATTTCATTGAAGAGAGATAGTCTTAACACTGCATATAACACACACCAAAAAATTAGTTTATGGAAAAAGAAATTTAAAAATTGCACACTGAATGCAACATGTTTTTAAAATTATTTTCAAGTACATGGGTAAACAAATCATTTAAAATTTCAGGGATAAACTTTGAAAATCCTAATTATTCTTTAGAAATATATAAATATTTTGCCAACATTCATTTGTTTTAGAGTCAGGGAATAGCTTTCTAAAGTAGAAATGAGAAACTGCAGGAAGAATTAGACTAGACTACTAATGAGATTTCTCATACAAATCTATCACGATATTGGAATTTGGTTCAAGCTTTCAAGTAACAGAGAAGTCGCCTAAACACAATACTTTTTACAGCCTCTTTTACCAACATTAAGGTTACTGTAAAAAAGCTTAAATTACTTCACTTAATTTGTGTAACTCAAATTAGATGGAAGATGAAAGTAATTTCAATCATACAAATAAAGGTTGTTAGATTGCTATATAGTTGATTTTTTTCTACTTTCTAAAATAATTATTGATCAAAAACAGAAATAATAACAATGAGATGTATCCTTAAGCATTTAGCAGAGTTGGATGTATTGTATTTTATATACAATTAATTCTCAGACTTACATATGAACATAAGCTGTAGTTAAGAGTAATTCTTTTATCTTAAAATGTTTCTTTTTCATAGTAACAAACTGTAATATTGTATAAAATTTACTTATAAATTATTTCTATTTGTAATTGTCCATCTTCTCATACTGTAATGTAAGCTCCATAACAGCAGGAGCTATTTGTCTGCTTTGACCTTTGATGTATGCCGGAGAGCTTGAACACTGCCTGACAAAGAACCTGGAGGTATATTTTTTAATACAATAAGCATCTTAATGGCCTGAAATACTCCTAAAGTTCTTTCTCCTACACTTTCAGATTGAATATTCTTTCAATTGCCTCCTTAATGTGACACAAATACTGAAATACAATCTATATAGAAAATAGCCCACTCTTGTCTCTAACAAGAGTAAACATTTTTTCATTACTGGTGATTGAAGGACTTAAAATCTCTCTCTCTCTCTCTCTCTGTGTGTGTGTGTGTGTGTGTGTGTGTATACATGTACTGGTACAGTGGTTAAGTGTTCGGCTGCCACGGGTGTTCTTCCCTTTCGGTTTTCTAACTCCAGATCTTTGCACCTTTCATTATAATATTTTACTTTGTCTTCTTGAGCCTCCCTTTGGAATCTTCCATTCAGCACTTTTACTTCACCATTTCTTCCATTCACTTTGGCTAGTCTATGTTCAAGAGCAATTCAGAGTCTCTTCTGACATTTATTTTGGTCTTTTCTTTTTTTCCTGTCTTTCTAATGACCTTTTGCTTTCTTCATGTATGATATCCTTGATGTCATCACACAACTCCTCTAGTCTTCAGTAATTAGTGTTTAATGTGTCATATCTATTTATCTACTGCAATATCATTACGGTTTTCTGCCTTACAAAGACCGAAATATGATGCATTCTATTTCATGTGATTTCCAACTAAAAAGAAAGTAGAAGTGCATTGTGTTTTTATACCTACTGTCATGGATTGAATTATGTCCCCCAAAAAATGTGTGTATCAGTTTGGCTGGGCCAAGATTCCCGATATTGGGTGATTTTCCTATATGTTGTAAATCCTGCCTCTATAATGTTAATGAGGGAGAATGGGTGGCAGTTGTGTTAGTGAGGCAGGACTCAATCTACAAGATTGGATTGTATCCTGAGGCAATCTCTTGAGACAGAAATGAGCAGAGAGACGGGGGACCTCATACCACCAAGAAAGCACTGCCAGGAGCAGAGCGTGTCCTTTGGACCCGGGGTCCCCGTGCAGAAAGGCTCCTAGTCCAGAGGAACACTGATGAGAAGGCCAACAGAGACAGAAAGCCTTCCTCTGGAGCTGACACCCTGAATTTGGGCTTTTAGCCTACTTTACTGTGAAGAAATAAATTTCTCTTTGTTAAAGCCATCCATTTCTGATATTTCTGTTGTAGTAGCACTAGATAACTAAGCCACCTACATACTTTATATTATTCCTGAAATGAGGCAGCTTCCATGTTGACTAGACATTGATAACAAATGCACCCTCTTATATTTTACACATCTGATGATTGGGAGAAATTCTTCAGACTTACTTCCAGCTCTAACCATTTCAAATTTCTTTCTCCTCCACAGCCCACAAAGGCACACTGTTGGGTACTTTAAGACAAGTTCATATCTCTGTACATCCTCTTGCCCTGCATCTTTGTGACACAATTATCAAACATCTTGGCACAGTGGGTGGTAGGAATATTCCTGCAATGTATTCCTACAAGTTGGCCAGCAATAACTTAAGCAAGAAGCAACTGTGAATAACATAAATATATGCTACTAAACCTAACTAAATGTATTCCCTGGTCAACTTTCCTTTGCTAATCACAGATATGTCCATAGCCCCTCCAATGTTATACAACACAAGGGAAGTATGAGAGAAATAGAGTTGGAGTTAAAATATATAGTGATCTTAGTGATCTGACTACAGTTATCTTTTGCAAATTTCACAAATGACTATTTGAACACATTTCAAGGATACTTCCCAAGAAGGAAGTTTTAGAGCTTAAATTTCATTAACATTAGGGTAAACTTGCTTTTTCCCATGATACAAACAAGGATTAGATTTCATGTTTGGGCAAAAGAGCAGGAAGCAAAAAACGCATCTACCTCTCTTAAAAAAACTTCTATTTCCTTACTACTTTCAATAGGGAAACAAATGAGGAAACCAATACTCTAAGAAATGTAATTTATAGCTCTGATTGGATGAAAGAAGGATCAGGTTGTTGACATTTATGCTGAAAATGGGCTAATATAAACAGAAGTCTAACAAAAATCACTGATTCACTTGTTTGCCTTTTTTGAGAAATCTTAAAAAAAACAAAGTAGCCATCAAGTTGACTCCAACTCATGGCAATCTCGTGTATCAGATTAGAACTGTGCTCCACAGGGTTTTCAACGGTTGTAACCTCTCAGAAGTAGCTCGCCTGGGCTTTCTTCAGAGACACTTCTGGGGGGACTCAAACCTCCAAGGGCCGCTGAGCGTGTTAACCATTGGCACCACGCAGGGACTCCGTGAGGAGATACAGTAAGGGTCATTCTTTTTTTTATTTTTTTTATTTTTAGGGTTTTTTTTTTATTGTACTTCAGGTGAAGGCTTACAGAACAAACAGTTTCTCATGGAACAGTAGTACACATGTTGTTTTATGGCATTGGTTAACAACCCCACAACATATCAACCCTTTAACTTCTCAACCTTTTTTTTAATTGGTGAAAATACACATAGCCAAAGATACACCATTTCAAAAATTTCTACATGCA
>NW_004445366.1:5389-6980 GCF_000243295.1 Trichechus manatus latirostris | reverse complement strand
AGTCATTTTTATTACTAAGCCTGTTGACAGCAAGTGCTATTTAACTGCTGAGTTGACACACTGGAATCTGTGCAGACAATAAACTTAACATAGAATACTTCCAAAAAAAAAAAACGTTGTTGGCATTTCAGCCCTTTCTATTTACTTTAGATATAAAAAAAAAATTTTACACCTCCAGATGAGACTTTAGATAATGCCTAATGAAAGAGCCTCTGTCTCCGTACAAACTGGCCTAAAATATAGAAAGAAATTGATTTAGAGCAAGAAAATGGAAATTGCACAGCTTGCAATTTTTTTTAGGTTAGAATTTCTAACAGGGATTTCAGTGTTCTCTGGATGGAACAAACGGGAAACACTAAGCTATTAACTCCAAGATTGACTGTTCAAATCCACCCAGTGGCGCCCTGGAAGAGAGACTTGGAAGAGAGGTCTGACGATCTGCTTCCGAAAGGCCACGGCCCCTGAAAACCATACAGAGTGCAGTTCTTTGACAGACACGGGGTCGCCGTGAGTTGGAATAGACTCGATGGTATTCCTTTAGGAATTCATTTCCTCAATCAATAAACATCGACTAATAAATTTTACATGCAAAACACCCTGCTAAGCAATGGGGGTAGAAGAGTGAATAAGATACAGAGAGCCTTTGCCCTCTGGGATGATTAATTTTATGTGCCAACTTGGCGAGGCTACAGTGCTCAGGTGTTTGGTCAAATGCTAGTCTAGATGTTGCTATGAAGGTATTTTCATGGGATAAAACTGACAAACAGTTGACTTTAAGAAAAAAAGGTTACCTTCCATAATGTGGGTGAGCCTCAGCCAATCAGTTGAACTTAAGAGGAAAAATTGAGGTTTCCCCAGGAAGAAGGATTCTGCCTCAAAACTGTATGGCCCCCCAGACACCTGTTTAGCTCAGTAATGAAGTCACTCCCGAGGTTCACCCTTCAGCCAAAGATTAGACAGGTCCATAAAACAAAAAGAGACTAATTGGGCACACCAGCCCGGGGACAAGGACTAGAAGGCAGGAGGGGACAGGAAAGCTGGTTATTGGGAACCCAAGGTCGAGAAGGGAGAGTGTTGACATGCTGTGGGGTTGTTAACCAGTGTCATAAAACAATATGTGTACTAACTGTTTAATGAGAAACTATTCTGTAAACCTTTATCTAAAGTACAATAAAAAAAAAAAAAAACTGTAAATGGACTTTCCGCCAGAATTTCCAGCTCAGCGCCTCACCTACAGATTTTGGACTTGCTGGCCT
This sequence comes from Trichechus manatus latirostris, assembly GCF_000243295.1. Classification (NCBI taxonomy): domain Eukaryota; kingdom Metazoa; phylum Chordata; class Mammalia; order Sirenia; family Trichechidae; genus Trichechus; species Trichechus manatus. Next base: position 5,724 of record NW_004445366.1, on the reverse strand, counting down.
TCACAACTCCTTAAGTCAATTCCTTAAAATCTATTTGTCCGTCTGTCCATCCATCCTTCCATCCATCCATCTATCTCCATATCCCGTGGAGTCCCTATGTCATGCAGACAGTTAAACCACTTGGCTGCTAACTGAAAGGTTGGAGGTTTGAGTCCACCCAGAGATGCCTCAGAAGAAAGGCCTGGTGATCTTTGTCCGAACAATCAGTCATAGAAAACCTTCTGGAGCGCAGTTCTATTCTGACACACATGGAGTCACCATGAGTTGGAGTCAACTCATCGGCAAGTGGTGGTTGTATGCCCCATTGGCTCTGTTTCTCTGGAGAACTCTGACTA
>NW_004445366.1:2607-3990 GCF_000243295.1 Trichechus manatus latirostris | reverse complement strand
AAGGATCCAAATCCTCTCCCTTGCCCAGAATATATGAGGGTTCATAAAAGCCCCCACAGTCTAAGAGTCAAACGGGAAGGACTCCGCTGTGTTTTTGTTAGCCATCTGAACCTGGTCACTAAACGAGTGTCTGGCTTACAGTAGACAGTCAGTAATGGATACATTAGCTTGAATTTCTCCACCGAGCCGCCAGCAACATTACATGTTGTGGTTCAACTTACTGCTGTTTCTTAGAGGAATGGAGTCCCTGGGTGGTGCAAATGGGTAACACTCTTGGCTTTTAATTGAAAGGGTGGAGGTCTGAGTCCAGCCAGGCGCACCTTAGAAGAAAGGCCTGGTGATCTACTTCCAGAAGATCACAGCCATTGAAAACCCTGTGGAGCACAGTTCTACTCTGACACAGAGTGATGGAGCCCTGGGCTGTCTGTTGCTGGAGGGAGAGTGGAAAGCGGAAGTACAGAGAGGAAGAGAACTGCTCTGGGCGACAGAAAGTGGGTAGTGCATGGGGTGCGTTGCTCCGAGACTGTGAGACAGGGATCTGACGGCAAATTTTTATGACAAAGAAGCCGAAAGAGGGTGAGTGCCTTTAGCCTTGAATTCAGCACACTCTTTGCTCAGCTAGTAACTTTATCTCTTACCTTACAAAGAAAATAAAGTCCCTTAGGCATAATTTTCCTAATTCCCCTTTTTCTTCTCTATGCTTGCCTGCTCCGTCATCTATCTTTAGATTATTCTAGTCTGCCTAATATAAGGAGGTATCTAAAGCTGTCTCTCTACGTATATGTTGTTGTTGTCTGACTCTTGGTGACCCTACGTATAACAGAATGAAACACTGCCCAGCCCTGCGCCATCCTCACAATGGTTGCTATGGTCGAGCCCATTGTTGTAAACACTGTGTCTATGTTTATAGCGAACCATGTACCCTCCCACTTTCTCCAGAATCCTCATTACCTCTCTCTTCTCTATTGTCCAAGGATGCTTCTCCAGATCCGTGCTTTCATGTCTTGGGACGATCCCTCAAGCTACTGCCCTCTCATTCCTTCCATCATCAAATTGTTGAAAAAAATGTTTCTTTTTACCATCAAACCTTTTGAAATAATAGACCTTCTGTTTTTCTCAACTCACCAGTGACTCAGCCCATTCCAAACCAACTTTGAGCTCCACACTCATAACTTTCTCTGTCTTTACACTTATTTCTTTCTTCACTCTTGGTGCAATTGCTGGTAGCTCCTGCAGCTCTTCCCCTAGACCTCTCTCCTCTCCTCTCTTCATTGCTGGCTACTGACATTGAGAAATTAGATACTTACTGCTCTGAAGCATATTTACTCTGGGGAAATATTGATCTAACCAGAATAATTCTGCTGATGGTATGGTAGCCTATTC
>NW_004445366.1:0-822 GCF_000243295.1 Trichechus manatus latirostris | reverse complement strand
ACAAAAACCCTGTTTAAAACACAGTTACATTCACAAGTTCAGGTATTAGGAATCCAACGTATCTTTCACAGGGGGAACACTTTTCAAATCCATAACAACGCCATTCACATTTTTGGAGTTGAGGACCTAGTCCTCTAGCTCAAATGCGTAATTTACCGTGGCTATTCTAAAAACAACTTGATGAATGGCTAAAGAATTAGATGAACTGGTAGTAAGGGTTCACTTCAGAGCACACCATGAACCTTGACAGACAGGCCAAGAAAAGCAGCAGAGAAGCCAAGCAGAGGGATTTATGCAGGAAAACAGAGAGAGAGATGCCGAAGCTGCTATTTCTGTGTTTCCTTACTCCTGTGTCTAGTTGTACATATTTACTAGGCAAATATCTCTTCTCCTCCTGACCCCACTACTATTATCCAACATGAAAAATACTCCCTATTTTAAATAACTCACAGCCTAAGAAGGACAAAAATTATTAGCAGTTCTGCATATGGCTGTCGTGTACGATACATTAGATGAAAATGGAGAGTTAAAAAAAACACAAAAACACTTGTAGGACTGGGAGCTGTTCGTTTCACTGAGACATGGTACTTGACATTTACTTTGTACTATGCTTTTTGAGAACCAGTGTAATGATAATTTACATTTGAGAAGCTTTTGACAGTTTGAAAACACTCCTCAGGTGTGAAGAAGCAGTAAGCACAACAGACTGTGCACTCAGATTGCTAATGTTCATGTTCAGATCCACTAAACAGTAGTTCTGAGACCTTGGGAAAGCATATGACTTCTCTATGCCGCCTCTTCTTCATCTGTAAAGTTGAACTA
>NW_004445365.1:5795-7004 GCF_000243295.1 Trichechus manatus latirostris | reverse complement strand
CCAGGCCTTTCATCCGTGATACTGCAGAGTGAGTTCGGACAGCCAACCTTTAGGTCAGTAATCAAGTGCAAACCATTTTTGCCACCCAGGGACTTTCTGTAATATTACAGCCATTAAAAACCCTATGGAGCAGTTCTACTATGTAACGCGTAGAGTTGGCATAAATTGGAATCAACTCTGAAGGCAATGGGTTTGGCTTTTGGGTTGATAAAAAGTGAACGGAGACTCAAGCATGGAAAAGCTTCCAAATACCACCCTGCTACTGCTACTACTTGCATCCTGCCACTTGCAACCCTTCACACTTTTCACTTTAATAGTGAGTTTCACTTGTCTGTGGTGGATTTTGTCCCTTCTTCTATAAAGGCTTCAGAAGACCTGTAGCTATACCAGGACCCACCTAGAGCCTGGAGGAGAAGACGCCCCCAGCCCAGCCCTCACCATGTTCCGGGAGGTTCTAGAAGCTCCCCAGCGGTTGCTGAAGGAAGGGAGAGGGTCCCGCCAGCTGGTGTTGCTGGTGGTGTTCATTGCTCTGCTGCTGGACAACATGCTGCTGACTGTGGTGGGTACGTTCGGGGGTATTTGTGTTGAGGGTTAATTTGCTTTGGGCCCCAGTAGGCAGCCCAAACCCTGCTAGATTTCAGCAGTGGATGGACTTGAGAAATCTTTTTATGCTCAAGTATACACAGAGGTTGCTGGGGGTTGATGGAGACACCAGGAAAAACAGGCTGAAGCTCCCCAAGTATTGCTAAAAGACCCCAGAGGTTCAAACAGAAGGAGGTTCAGAGAGCATCTGACCAGAAAGGAGGAAGGCCTGGAACCAGAGCTGGGCCTTTCTCTTCTTCCTGCCTGTACTATTTTCCCAAGGTGCTCAGCGACTCCAAGGTTCCTCTGACCAGTGAGCTTCTTCTCACTCTTGCCTTTCCAGCCTCTCCTCTTCCAAAATAGCATACTTTATACTGGATATACCACTCTTTATCAAAGCCCTGGTGGCACAGTGGTTAAGTGTTCGGCTCATAACCAAAAGGTCACCAGTTTGAATCCACCAAGCTGCTCCTTGGAAACCCTATGGGGCAGTTCTACTCTGTCCTACAGGGTTGCTATAAGTCAGAATTGACTTAATGGTAATGGGTTTTTTTGTTTGTTTTATCAAAACCTCCCTTTCTAGAGTTTCATTCCCCTAGAGCCCCACATTTTGCTGGTTGATAGTCC
>NW_004445365.1:2943-4038 GCF_000243295.1 Trichechus manatus latirostris | reverse complement strand
TCTGCTACAGAAGAACAGATACTTCACTTCTTTTAGCTGGAAAAAAATAAGGAAGACTGTTTTAATGTGTATCCTGCTATAGTGTGGGGTGTGTGTGTGTGTGTGTGTGTGTGTGTGTGTGTAGCAATAACCTTTTGAGTGAGTCTAATAAAAACCTCTCGTCTTTGGGAAGAGGTCACATGATTAGAGATGAAATGGTAAAGAGCAGCTAATAAAGAATCTAGCTGAGCAATAGCAACTGGAAAATGCCAAAATATCTACTGCCTTCAAGTTAAGGATATTAAAGGTTATAGCTTAGGAAAGTAAATTTACTAAAGAAATAAGAAAGGGAAAGGCAAATAGTCTATCCAGTACCTGCCAAATCTTCCTAATAAAATGGAGATGGAATAAGAAGAGTAAGAAAAATAAACCTGGAAATGGATCCTGTGAAGTAAAATAAGAATGAAAGACTGGGGAGGGAAATTTAGGGGTCTGTTTGGGGGAAGGCAGCCTCTGAACTCACCCTCAGCTCCTGATACCTCTGCTGATTCTCTGCTCTCCAACAATATACCTCCTCCCTCTTGTTTTTCTCATTGCCTTTCTGTCACTCACCTGCTTTTTCTATTCCTCTTGCTTAAGTTTTCTTCCCTCCCAGCATAGGGCTTGACTCCTATCAATGATGTTTAACATGAATTTGTTGTATTCAGGGCTGGAAGGCTGCAAAGTGCAGGAGCTAGACATGTTAACTTCTATTGTCTGAGTATTGCCGTTTATTTGTGAAAATTCTAACCAAATCAAAGGGAATGAAGAGCTTCAAATTAGAGATGCTCATTGAATTTCTAGAAGCACAGCCTATCCTAAACAGTAAATTAAAAACCAATAAGAAGTTCTCTTTCACCAAATGAGACTTAATTAAAATGCACTCTAAACGACTTTATGGAGAACATATATTATGCCTCAATGGCACTATTTACTGAGGGCCTGTATAGAATGAAAACACATGATTCCAGCTATCCAGGAGTTTACAATGCTTGTCTGGGGAAACCTGACGAACACCCTGAAAGACAAGATAATGCAGGCTGTGTGCTAGTGGATCCCAAACTCTTTAGCATCAAG
>NW_004445365.1:0-785 GCF_000243295.1 Trichechus manatus latirostris | reverse complement strand
ATGTTAACACATTGTGAAGAATGTAACCAATGTCACTGAACCACTTGTATAGAAATTGTTGAATGGGAACCTAAACTGCTGTGTAAATCTTCACTGAAAACACAATAAAATATTATTTAAAAAAAAAAAAAAGAATTTGCTGGTGCCCATTACTACCTAGGAGGTCCCCCAGCCAGGAATGATGCTTAATGTAATTAGGGGATAAGTGGTGACCCACATTAGGTGTGCAAAGTGAAAAGGAAATTGTTTTGGTTTTCCTAAATAGGGTGACCAACTGTCCCAGTTTTCCTGGGACTGAGGGGCTTCCTAGAATGCAGAACTTTTGGGTTTAAAACTGGGAAATTCCTGGGCAAACCAGGACCAGTTGGTCACCTTATTCTCAAAGACATAGGGATAGTAGACCTTGGACAGATAAGAAATCAGAAAGCTTGAGAGAGGGCATTGGAGGCCAGGCAAGGAGAGACCAAGAACGGGCATGTTTGGGGGACAATGAGGAGTTCAGTGTGGTCATGTCGGAAAGTAATGGGATAAGATTATAAGCACAATCAAAGACATCTATAATGAATGGGTAAAGGGATTATACCTCTGCTGATTCAGACACTTTGGGAGTGAGTCTTCTCTTTTTAGGAGGCATTTTTCTGGAATTGGAGGTGAAGTGTGTCTAGACTGAAGCTTTTACCACCAGCACCCTGTAATTTAGTTTTTGATAACAGATTCCTGTTTGGTTCTCAGTTTCATATATGTTAGCCTCTAATAGACTGAACCTCTTCAAGGGTGTGAACTAG
>NW_004445364.1:5896-7039 GCF_000243295.1 Trichechus manatus latirostris | reverse complement strand
TATGAATATCACGAAGTATGTTTCATTGGGGGACACACACACACAAAAAAAACATTGACTACATCCAGTTTCAAAATCTCTGCTGTCTGGAAAACATGTTCATTTGGATGTCCCTCTGTAGGTCGCTATGAGTCAGAATCGACTCACTAGCACACAACAGCAATCAACTTGAATCTAACTAACTTCACTCCCAATCAAATACACAATTCATTGTTCTCTTTGATGAGCATGGAACTGTGCAAGGTGCTGGGTCATAGACTTACATCCCCATTTTATCAATTCCCCATTATTCCTTATCAGTTTTAACATTTCTAAGCTGAAAACCTAAACGGTCTCTCTTCCCCCTTCTTATTTTTTACCAAAATCCAAACCCTTTCTTTTTTGTGATCTATAGCCTTATTGCCACCATCAAAGTTCACATCCTTGTTATCTTATACATGGACAGCTGCAATAATCTTTCAGTTAGATTTTCTTTAAACGCCACTTTCAGTGTAGCACATTTGTTTACAAGAACCTACAATTTATTTATATTTGATTGCATTAAACCCAACGTTCCTGTCTGTTTTTCTAAGGCCCTTAATTATCTAACACCCTCCAGAATCAGGGAGTGCAAAAAGAACTTTATAAGGTAGTTCAAGTCCATCTGCATAATATCTTAGAGAGGGGAATAGAGGAGGTGGTAATAGAGACAGAGTAAAAACCCTGAAAAAAAGATGTGAAGAGGAAGAGTTTTTATTGTTGCTATTTGTTTTTTGTTTGTTTTAATTAGGAAGGAAGACAAAAGGAGAATCAGTAAATATTTCAGGGGGTTAGAAATTAGATCACCTTTAATAGAAATTCTTAATTTTTGGAAATCTTGAACTGTTTCTTGATCACTGTACCACTTCTACCTAGTTTGGTCATGCATTCATGCACAAGCAGTCTGTTTTTGTTGTTATCATTGTTAAATGGAATACTGCCAGACTGTATATAGTAGTGTTGTGCTTGGCACACAAGTGCTTTGTAAATGTTTGCTAGATGAAGAATATAAGCAAAACTTAGCTTGATTTATATCTTTTATAAACTAAAATGGATAACATCAACAGAGTAAAATAAAATGATTTATGTTTTTATATATTGTTATGGACTGAATTGTTTCCCCCC
>NW_004445364.1:1750-3331 GCF_000243295.1 Trichechus manatus latirostris | reverse complement strand
TCTCTGCCCCTGTACCCTCATCCTCTAGTGGAAGTACTCAGAGGCTATGAAGAATAGAGAATGGAAGAAAATGAGAACCCACAGTGGTCAGTAGTCCACAGACCGCATAATTAGCCTCTGAATAATTGAGAATTTGATGAGCAGAATAAGCAATAAAAAATTTCAAATGATTACTCTTAGACTCATGTTGTATTTTTTCACAGATTATTAGTATGAAATCATTAAAATTTCGTGTTAACTGAAACTTCTCATCAGGTTTTTATTTTGTGTTCTATTGTATCTCCACCACTTGTCTGCAGTTTGTTGTAGTGTGGTGGCTTGTGTGTTGCCGTGATGCTAGAAGCTATGACATCGGTATTTTCAAATACCAGCAGCGTCACCCGTGATGGACAGGTTTCAGTGGAACTTCCAGTCTAAGACAGATTAGGAAGAAAGGATAGGTGATCTACTTATGAAAATTAGCCAGTGAAAACTCGGTGGGTCACAGGAGAGCATTGTCTGAATCAGTGCTGGAAGACGAACCCCTTAGGTTGGAAGGTACTCAAAGTAAATGGGGGCCATTACAATGGACTCGAGCATAGCAAAGATGGCGCAGGGCCTGGCAGAGCTTCATTCTGTTGTACGTGGAGTCATCAAGAGTCGGAACCGACTTGAAGGTAACTCCCAACAGTGACGTACTGAGTTTATATTGTGTTAAAGACACAAACATTGGGAAGCTGCACTAGAATGTAAGGTGCTTGAGAGCAGAGACTTCCGCTCCTGTCAGTGCTGTATCCCATGTGCCTTGTTAAATAGCTGGCTCATAGTGGGTGCTCAGTCAACACTGAACTGTAGAAGGAAAAAGATGCAAATACAGTAGAGGCTAATGATTTGTTCTGTGGGCTGTTTGGCCAGTGTTAGTTCTCAAATTCTTCTGTCCTCTATTCTGCAATGGAAACTGAAATTACAGTAAAAATATAAAGGAATCTGTCTTCTTTATATTACTTGAACTTTTATTTTTTCTCGATCTATATATGTTAAAGCACAAATTTCAAATGTTAATTATTAAACTAGAAGTAGAGATTTTGAACTAGTTGGCTGACATTTTTAAATTATTTTTTTTAAATTTTGAGATAATTATAGATGCCCATGCAGTTGTAAGAAAGAATACAGAGAGATCCCGTATACTCTCTCCCCAGTTTCCTCCAATGGTAACATCTTGCAAAGCTATAGCACGCTATCACAACCAGGATGTTGACATTGACACAGTGAAGACAGAACATTGCCATCTTCACAAGCATTCTGCAGGTTGCCCTTTATAGCCACACTCTCCCACATCCACCTCTGGCAACCACTAATCTGTTCTCCAGTTGTATAATTTTGTGGCTGACTTATTTTTAGAAATGATTCTCCAACAGTTGGCCTGGGGGACAAAAGACCATTTAACAATAATAGAGGGTTAATGGCTTTTATAGGTGGAAGCCAGGTAATTACAGATGCGTACCCTCAGCGTCACTTTGTGTTGCTGTGCCAGCAGACAGCGTGGGGTCCTGAAACCCAGATTACTGAGGCGTCAGTACTGCAGCTATTCTTGCCGAAGAA
>NW_004445364.1:0-659 GCF_000243295.1 Trichechus manatus latirostris | reverse complement strand
ACAGTTTAGGAGGCTAGAAGTCTGAATTCAGAGCACCAACTCTAGGGGAAGGCTTTCTATCTCTGTTGGCTCTGGAGGAAGGTTCTTGTCTCTTTAGCTTCTGTATCTTGGTTCATTAGAGATCTCTGGGTGTCTTGGCATCTATCTTACCCCGTCTGTCTTACTCACTTGCTTATTTAAACTCTTATATCTCAAAAGAGATTGACTCAAGATATACCCTACACTAATCCTGCCTCATTAACATAACAAAGATAGGCCATTCCCAAATGGAATTATAACCACAGGTATAGAGGTTAGGATTTACAACATATTTTGGGGGGACACAATTCAGTCCATAACATTCTACCCTTTGTTTCTCCAAAATCCATGTCTCTGCTATATGCAAAACACATTCACCCTGTCACATCATCCCAAAAGTCTTAAATCAATCCCAAGTCCAAAATCTCATCTTCTGAATTAATCTAAATCAAATATGGGTAAGACTTTAGGTGTATTCCATCCTGAGGCAGAATTCTTCTTCATCTGTGATCTTCTGAAATCTAGACTACAAGTTATCTGTTTCCCTAGAACAATGGTGGAACAGACACAAGGTAGACATTTCTGTTACAAATGGGAGAAATTGGAGGGAAAGAAGGGATAATGGGCACCAAGCAAATCCA
>NW_004445363.1:6324-7040 GCF_000243295.1 Trichechus manatus latirostris | reverse complement strand
CAAAAAGACGTTTACCTGTGTTTTATTGACTACGCAAAGGCATTCGACTGTGTGGATCATAACAAATCATGGATAACATTGCAAAAAATGGGAACTCTAGAACACTTAATTTTGCTCATGAGGAACCTGTACACGGATTGAGAGGCAATCATTCAAACAGAACAAGGGAATACTGTGTGGTTTAAAATCAGGAAAAGTGTGCATCAGGGTTGTAATCTTTCACCACATTTATTAAATTTGTATGCTGAGTGTCTTAGTTATCTAGTGCTCCTATAACAGAAATACCACAAGTGAATGACTTTAACAAGGAGAAGTTTATTCTCTCACAGTCTCGTAGGCTTGAAGTCTAAATTTCGGGCATCAGCTCCAGAGGAAGTCTTTCTCTCTGTGTCAGTTCTGGAGGAAGGTCTTTGTCATTAGTCTTCCCCTGGTTGAGTTGCTTCTCAGCGCAGGGACCCCGGGTCCAAAGGATGTGCTATGCTCCCCATGCTTCTTTCTTGGTAGTGTGAGGTCTCCCATCTCTCTGTGCACTTCTCTCTTTTATATCTGTAAAGAGATTGATTTAAGACACAATCTAATCTTGAAGATTGAGTCCTGCCTCATTAACATAACTGCCGATAATCCCATCTCATCCACATCATAGAAAGAGGATTTACAACACAGGAAAATCAAATCAGATGACAAAATGGTGGATAATCACACAATATTGGGAATCA
>NW_004445363.1:2997-4591 GCF_000243295.1 Trichechus manatus latirostris | reverse complement strand
TTACATCACTACACTTTATCTTCTTCCAAACACTCATCACTACCTGACATAGTAAATCTGTAATTTAATCTGTCCTCCGGCCCTGCCTCCTCTCCTCCAGAAAGTAAGCTCCTTGAAGCAGGGATTTTTCTTCCTGATTCACCACTGGCTCCCAGCACCCAATAGAATGCCTAACACAGTCAGTATATGTGGAATGAGTGAATGATCCACCTCATGTTTCACATGCTCTGTAGTATTCCACAAAGGGGCGCTCTAGACTTTATTCATTGCTGTGTTGCTGGGTTTGAAGTGGTCTCTCAGTTTCCACTCTTGGAAATCATGCAGCTGTCAACTTACTTGGGCAGCCGTCTTTGGGTCCATGGGTAGATGTATGTCTAGCAAGGTATGGGGAAATGGACCCACTGGGTAGGACTACCTACCTGTCTTCCACAACATGCATTCTTTTGAACATCACAATTTTTTTATGGGCCTTCCAGGTTTAGCTGGAATCTGTGATTTTGAGCTTGAGCACCTGGGTAGGGGAGGAAAGAGCTGTTCTCCAACATATGGGGCCTGAGAATTTGGGAGAGGTCTGCCTTCTGACTGACCCAACTCCCTCTGGCTGCGGGGGAGAATTGGTGGCACTGTCCTTTCTGAGCAGAGCACTGTCCTTTCTGAGCAGAGCATGTCAATGTCAAGCCTTTCCCTTTCTTGGCTCCCAGGTCTCACCTGGGCTAACACCTATCTACAGAATGACAACAGAGAGAGCTTAGTATAAAATTAAAAGTTAGGCTGGCGGAATTAGCAAGGGAAAATAGCTTGCAATATAATTAGACTTCCTCAGTGTCCTAAGAATCTTGTATGGTTTGGTTTTGAAACACGGGTAAAGATTTAACAGAGAAATACTTTGCAAAGGTAATTTTGACGATTCTGGCCCATTACTATTAAATGAATGACCTCCAACAAAATGCTTTAAAATAGGTACAATTTAAAGGAGAGTTAAAAAAATATTCATATGGGAGAATGTTTTTAAGGAACATTTGTAGTTCCTGAATAAATAGTTCCTGTCATGGAAATGATGCTGATTAGTATCGGTGATTAGAGTTTTGTTTTTCTTTATTGAGCAGATGTTGACTGATCCCTACTATTTGGCCAGTACTGTGTTTATTCTTGGACAGCCATCACATTCCCATCAATATAGTGGGATTGATGATTTTTATTATTTATATTATTATTATTACTAGTAGAATTTATATTAGAATAGCCCCAAGTCCAATGCCCTTTGTAGTAGCTGGCTGTCTCTTTTCAAAACACATCAGTTCATGTGACCCCCTCCTTAAAGCCCTCTGTGAGATTCCCCTGGCACTTTGAAGACACTGAGAAGCCCACAGGATCTGGGCCTTCTCCAACCTCACTGTTCTCTGCTTCTTCCTCTCTCCCTGTGCCTCAGCCACACAAGCCTTCTTAATGTTTCTGGAACACATCAAGGTTCCTCCTGCCGCGGAGCCTTTGACGTTACCATTCCTCTGCTAGAACCATCTGCCCTTGAACTTCCCATGGCTGGTCATTTCTCAGCCTTCATATCTCAGCTCCAATAGTGCCTCCTAAGAGTGGC
>NW_004445363.1:0-1913 GCF_000243295.1 Trichechus manatus latirostris | reverse complement strand
GGATAACAAAAGTGAAATCTTTCTAATGATTGGTTCAAAGAGTTTTTGTTGACTGGTTACTGCTTGGTGATAGGTGCTTTGTTGATTAGTTACTGCTTAGTGACCATAGGAGGGTTACAGGAGGGGATTTTACAGGACTTTTGCCAGACATTCATTTCTGGAAATGTAGAGGTTGCATAAAGCCTCCTTGGGAACAAACTGACAGCATTTGTTCTTGACTTGGTTAGAAAAAAAAAAACGTTTCCTTAGATACCACATAACAGGAAGAACTGCCCTTGCCCTTTATAATTATCAACCAGCTCAGTTTTGTGGTTACATTGGTTTTCTACACAAAATGGATTCCAGGTCTAGACCCCCTCTTAGCTTCTTTTACTCTGCTTAAGCACCTCATATAGTTTTAAGGTCTCCATATCACAAGGAAAATAGAATTTCTGGTTAATGGGGAGGTAATGTCTTATTTTCATTTGAGTTTTCACTGGTGGAGGGGTGATTTCTTAGTCCTTGTCTTCATCCCTGGTACACATACATTTTCCTAAATCCAGAAAGTCAAAGTAGGGAAAGGAGGCTGGGGTGCTGAAAACATGAGTCTCCTTTCCCTGGACTGTGGCAACCTCCATGAGAGCAGAAGGCATACTCTGCTTCTTTACCAACCTATGTTCATTTCCAGGGTCTAGCACTGGGACTGCTGGATAATGAGTGCTCAGTGAATATTTGTTGATAAATGAATGAACAGTCCTCTACCTACCCTCACTTTGGAAGAATGTTGTTGTTGTTGGGTGCCATCCAGTTGGTTCCAACTCATAACCACCCCTTGTACAACAGAGTGAAACACAGCCCGGTCCTTCGTCACCCTCACAATCGTTATGCGTAAGCCCATTGTTGCAGTCACTGTGTCACTCCATCTCATTGAGGGTCTTCCTCTTTTTCACTGACCCTCTACTTTACCAAGCATGATGTCCTTCTTCAGGGACTGATCCCTCCTGACAACATGTCCAAAAGATGTGAGATGAAGTCTTGCCATCCTTGCTTCTAGGGGGCATTCTAGTTGAACTTCTTCCAAGACAGATTTGTTCGTTCTTTTGGCAGTCCATGGTATATTCAGTATTCTTCTCTAATACCACAATTCAAAGGTGTCAATTCTTCTTCGGTCTTCCTTATTTGTCGTCCAGCTTTCATATGCATAGGAGACCTGACCATCACTTGAGTCAAATGCACCTTAGTCTTCAAGGTGACATCTTTAAAGCAGTCTTTTGCAACAGATTTGCCCAGTGTGATGAGTCTTTTGATTTCTTGACTGCTGCTTCCATGGGTGTTGATTGTGGAACCAAGTAAAATGAAATCCTTGACAACTTCAGTCTTTTCTCTGTTTATCATGATGTTGCTTATTGGTCCAGTTGTGAAGATTTTTGTTTTCTCTATGTTGAGGTGTAATCCATACTGAAGACTGTGGTTTTGATTTTCATCAGTAAGTGCTTCAAGTCCTCTTCACTTTCAGCAAGCAAGGTTGTGTCATCTATATAATGCAAGTTGTTAATGAGTCTTCCTCCTATCCTGATGCCCCATTCTTCTTCATATACTCCAGCTTCTTGGATTATTTGCTCAGCATACAGATTGAATACATATGGTGAAAGGATACGACACTGACAAACACCTTCTGTGACTTTAAACCAAGCAGTATCCCCTTGCTCTGTTCGAATGACTGCCTCTTGATTTATGTATAGGTTCCTCATGAGCACAATTAAGTGTTCTGGAATTCATTCTTCACAATGTTATCCATAATTTGCTATGATCCACACAGTCAAATGCCTTTGTATAATCAATAAAACACAGGTAAACATCTTTCTGGTATTCTCTGCTTTCAGCCAGGATCCATCTGACATCAGCAATGATATCCCTGGTTCCATGTCCTCTTC
>NW_004445362.1:5755-7041 GCF_000243295.1 Trichechus manatus latirostris | reverse complement strand
AAATCCCCAGAGCAAGTGTTAAACTTGGTCACATACGCTACTTCCTTTCATGGCTTAAAGGTCAGAGAGAGTGAATGCTGGATTCAGCATAAAGTCTTATTCAGGAAATAATAACTGTCACAACCCAAGCACTCAGAATTTCGGCTTTGAAACTGACTTCATGGTCATTGCCCAATTTTATAGGCTTTAATAGGGTGTGAGCATGGCTTCCAAATAAACATACCAGTCTTTCACTGTACCGGTAATTTATGACATGCTGCCTTTTTTAACTATAAGAGCAAATCCATAAATTAGTACCTCGTAGATGGAAATATACTCCAATTTTCCCCCAAAAACATATTTAATGAATCTGTATTAAAGAAACATACCAATCATGCAGTAATAGTTTTGCGATAAGCCATATACATGATACTTTGTTTAAAAAGTAGTATTGTCTTCTCCAAAACGTTCAAAGGTAGTTCTTTTGGAAACAGTTTGGTTCAGTTAACTATTCTTAACTTCTTCCAGCCTATTTTTGTTGTTGTTGTCACTTCTGGCATTTCCTTAAGGGATGTTAAGTATTTCTTGAAAAAAAATTTTTCTGATTCTTCATGCTTCTTAACTAAAGTGATACACTTTGTGATATACTGAATAGTTGTAAAAATAAAGATGTCACAATGCGAGTATATTTCATCTGAAAAGCAACCAAAAAGTAGTAAAATTTCAAAATAAAAAGACCTCATGTCTAAATTATTTGAAAACAAAATGCCTGAGAAGTACATCATTCAAATTCATTTACACATTAACTGTAAGCACCATTAGATGCTTCTGTTCACATAATTGGGCCTTGAAAGATAAAGAGGAATTAATACCCAGCAGTAGCTCTACTTTTCCATGGAACAGTTTTGCTTCATCCAAGTTGGCCTTGAATGATCTCCTTCATTTCTAAAATCATAATCCCCCAGCTTGTTTACATGATCCATTCCTTATTTATTCCCTGACCCCAAGAGTAAGTCAGATCTCTTTGTTATTATTTTCCCTTCGTAATGCTATTACATTTTGCAATTATATATTTAACTATAATTACATATTTATTGCAGATTAATTATCTAATAATAGTCACCTCCATTGAAATGTAAGCCCCATACAGTCAGTAATCATGTGCATTTTACTCACTAATATATTCGTAGCTGTAATGACTGTGGGTATAATAGGTGGTCAATAAATGCTTGTTGAATAATTAATCAGTGAAGGAAAGAACAAAACTATTGTCTTAGTTATCTAGTGCTGCTGTAACAGAAATACAA
>NW_004445362.1:2581-3972 GCF_000243295.1 Trichechus manatus latirostris | reverse complement strand
TCGAGTCCATTCCAACTCATAGCAACCCTATAGGACAGAGCAGAACTGCTGCATAGGGCTTCCAAGGAGCGGCTGGTGGATTCGAACTGCCCACCTTTTGGTTAGCAGCTGAGCTCTTAATCACTGTACCACCAGAGCTCCTTTAAGAAGTTAGCATGAGTAAGATATCTTACAGTTTGTTCTTGCTCATTTCTAATCTATGTGCCTGGAAATAAAAAAAGATTTGCATCTGATTAACTGGTCAACAAAGACTTGAATCCATTTCATTTTTCATGAAATTATATTTATTATACATTTTTTCTCTCTAAAATGTTTCAGTTGGACAGTAATTTGTAATATTATTGCTTACAAACACAGTAATGTAGGACCTAGAAAATCCTTTATTCATTGTTAACATATAAATTGTTATTGATGTATTTTCTATTAATTGTACTTTCTCCACCAGGAGAAGTAGAGTGAAAATATTTCTAGGGGTAATTTGTGTGATGTAAAATGGGAGAAAATTTCCATCCTCAAGGTTGGGAATAGATGTCAACAATTCCAGATAAGCTTCCAAATCCAGATGACCTAGTTAATTTTGTTTCAGGGCAATGAACAGATGGGAAGTATTCTCAGCCTCTCTGGCATTAACATGCACTCTGTCACCGTAAGACTTAACAGTGGCAGATGGCAGTTGCATTAGCAAATACTCAGTCTCACCCCTCAGTTCTTCTCCTACGACTGAGGAAGGCCCAGCCATGGTTCATAGCTGAGTCATACTGTGGCCACCTTGCCAGTAAAGCCTGAGGAGAGAATGTCAAACCACCGGAAGGCCTCAGTAATGTGGGCTTTCCGGTTCGTCCATGGCAACAGGCACAGCTGGGGCCTCTTCAAAGCCTTGTGGTAGGTATTATGGCTTCAGTGCTAAATCCATCTGGGATCCAGTGTCACCCCAGGGCCAAGATGAGCATCTCTATGGGAGGGTGGGGTTTTCCCATTCCCTGTGAAAGTGGGCCTGGGTTTATAAGGGCAGCTGTTGTTGGCCTCTGCTGGACTTTTCTGGGTAGAAAAGTAGGCAGCTATATTTAGTTGGGTTTTTCCAGTAACATGAATTATTTAACTTCCTTGGTTTATCCGCAGAGCATCAAGGCAATACTGTGAAATATAGACACTTTTTTTTTAAGGAAGGTGTCACTTTTCAGGAATCCAGGTGGGAATATATATCAGATGCACTCATACATTTGGATTTCTACCAAGGAGTCAGTGACATTCTAATAGATGTACACCTAAGATAAGTGCCTAATTTAGGAACTGATCCATTCTGAAATTATTTTATCAGAGTCAGTGGGCTCTGAGAAGATGCTGTCCTGGGAGATGTTTGAAGTTTCAGAGAATCTAGAGGATGACCTTTG
>NW_004445362.1:0-885 GCF_000243295.1 Trichechus manatus latirostris | reverse complement strand
GGGGGCCACGTATTCCAGGGTCCCTCCAGTCTCAATCAAACTGTTAAGTCTGGTCTTTTTACTGGAATTTGAGTTCTGCACCCCACTTTTCTCCTGCTCCATCCGGGACTGTCTGTTGTGTTCCCTGTCCGGGCGTCATTGGTGGTAGCCAGGCACCATCTAGTTGTTCGGGTCTCAGGCTGATGAAGTCTCTGGTTTATGTGGCCATTTCTATCTCTTGGGCTAATACCTTCCTTGTGTCCATGGTGTTCTTCATTCTCCTTTACTCCACATGGGCTGGGACTAATTGATGCATCTTAGATGGCCCCTCACCAGCTTTCAAGACCACAGACACCACTCAGCAAAGTGGGATGCAGAAAATTTTCCTAAAAAACTTTCTTATACCAATTGACCTAGATGTCCCCAGACCCCTGCCCCTGCTACTCTGTCCTTCGAGTGTTTGGTTGTATTCAGGAAACTTCTAAGCTTTGGTTTAGTCCAGTTATGCTGACTTCCCCTGTAGTGTGTGCTGTCCTTCCTTTCACCTAAGATAATTCTTGTCTACTTTCTAATTAGTGAATACCCCTCTCCCTCCCTCACCACCTCATAACCATCAAAGAATGTTGTCTTCTGTGTTTAAACCTTTTCTTCAGTTCTTATAATAGTGGTCTTAGACAATATTTGTCCTTTTGCAACTGACTAAGTTCACCCAGCATAATACCTTCCAGATTCTTCCATGTTATAAGATGTTTCATGGATGCATCGTTGTTCTTTATTGTTGCATAGTATTCCATTGTGTGAATATACCATAATTTGTTTATCCATTCATTGATGAGCACCTAGTTTGCTTCCATCTTTTTCCTGTTGTGAACAATGCAATGAATACAGGTGTGCATATATCTATTC
>NW_004445361.1:5349-7041 GCF_000243295.1 Trichechus manatus latirostris | reverse complement strand
GCACAAACCAAATAGGTGAGTTGAATGGGGATGTGGTGGGAATCACCACCCCTGCATCCTTCAAATCCTTTGTGGTGGCAGTAATCTCTGCAATCCAAAGAGTTTTATTCCACTCTTTTCTGTGATTCCACAATCATTCCTTAATATACTATAAGTTTTCTTTTATGTAGTTTGCATTGAAGAGTAATGATTAACACAAACTCTTAACACAATTTGTTGTATCTGTTTATTTATTTGTTTTATCTGTAAGTCCTTTAAGGAAAAGTCTATGTTTGTTTGTTAATCACTGTATACCTATAACCCAACACAATGATTGGGAATATAGCAAGTGCGTATTAAATATTTGTCTAATTAATTAATTAATTATATAAATTTCAGAGCTTCCTTGAAGAAAGAGAGATTATATCTGGCGAGGAGAGCAACACGTAAAACATTATACAATAGGTTTTGAAAAAAGTGATGAGACAATGAATCAACTCAAAGGATAATTCCCAGTATAGAGCCAAGATATTCTCAGTAGCAGATGATTTGAGATAGAGAAAAAAAGTAGCTCAACATATATTTATAATGGAGAAGTAAGGCATGGTATGAGAATGAGATGAGAGTAAATAAGGAGATATAAGTATATGTCCTTTTCTTCTTTTAGTTCTGTATCTGAAATCTCTTGGAATTTTATATTAATGTAGTCTATAAAACTGGAATATAACCAAAAACTAAGGTGGGAGATACCAGTGGTGACCTCATGCCTTTATCCCTTGACTCCTTTTCTATGATATGGCACATAGTAAAAAGGTGGGAAATAAAGACTAGATATTTCTCAGACCTAGTCTTCTCAAAAGGGTTGGATGGAAAGGGACTAGAGACATTTTTGTTTCAAGAGGAAAAACAAGTCAGGTTAATTGATCCCTGGAGAGAATACTCCCATGTTATCTTCAGAGTCACTCTTTCCAAAATATTTCATTCCCCTGACTTATGTAAGCAAACTCCGAGTAAAGCCTTTTGGGAATGCATGTTTCAAACCATACAGCACAGTCTAATTGTCATCTGACATAATGGCCTCCAGACGAGATCCAGGATGTGTTCTCTGGGATGGAATCCCTGATGCCATATATTTAGTGTTTTCAGTTTGCCTCACCTGACATCATAGGTCCTCTGGGTAGAGGGATGTTTTATTTCTCATAGATGGTGCTCCTCTTCCCTCATTATAGGCTCATGTCAGGCAAAGTCTGTCCTGATTCTAGCCCATGTGATTACTGCTAAGGAAATATTTATGCAGTCAGGAAAAAGCTTATTCTAAAAGCACCAGGGCTAGAGTCAAATTCATATTCTATTAGGTAGGCAAGGATGTATAAAGCTAAGAAGAAAGTGTCTTGAGTGATCCAAAGCATCAGAAAATTCAAAACAGGTTTTCTTTGGACTCTGGACACATTGATGATTCAGCTGGTATTATATTTAGCTTCTTAATCAGGTAACAGTAATGGAAATTCCTGTTGCCCAAGCTCTCCCTGCCATCTTGGGATGGGGAGGTGGCTCAGATATATGTTTAGAGCCAGAGGAAGCATATGCATGATTCAAAAGCACAACTAGTAAAGTTAAAGAAGTTTAGACACTTAACATGTCCAGATGTGTGCTGTTGGAATCCAAAATCTGAGTACAGATTGCAAGGGCATGGCAGAATCATATTCATTGTTG
>NW_004445361.1:2049-3544 GCF_000243295.1 Trichechus manatus latirostris | reverse complement strand
CAGGTGGCATAGTGGTTAAGCATTTGGCTGTTAACTAAAAGGTCAGCAGTTCGAATTCATCAGCCACTCCTTGGAAACTTTATGGGCAGTTCTACTCTGTCCCATAGGGTCACTGTGAGTAGGATTTGACTCAATGGCTGTGGGTTTTTAGTCAGGATTAATCACCCCAGTCAGTACAGAAACCCATTTTATTGCTCTTTGATTCAGTTGTGTGAGGATCCCTAGTGGCAAGATGACAGTCTTAAATTTTAGTAGAATGGAATCATTGTTGTGTCACCAGGTGGAAGCATTATCCCTTTGGAATTAAGTCTTCTAAACCAGCAGAACTTAAATGTGTGGAGATGGGAAGCAAACATTTTGCTGGTGGATAATGAGAGGATTAACTACATTTCCATCCCTTGATTCCTGGACACATGAATCCTGGCTATGGGAGAAACAGCAGTATAAGTTAAATACAGATTTAGAGCATATACCTCGTCCTGAAGGACAATACACCAACCCTTCATGGTATTGCCATCTAGTTGGTGCTGTAACTAAGTCTTCAAAAGGCAATTCTATCATTTTATCAAGCCAGTTGTTTCAGGATGTTGGGACAAATTGTAAGATCAGTGAATTCCATGAGCATGGGCTCATATCCATACTTCATTTGCTGTGAAATGAGTTCCTTGGTATGAAGCAATGCTGTATGGAACATCATTATGGTGAATAAGCCATTCTGTAAGTCCATAGATAGTAGTTTTGGCAGCATCACTGCAGGCAAGGAAGTTTGCATGACAAACTAACAGATGAGTGGTGGAAGGAAGGTAAATCCACATCCAAATAAGTGTGTATTACAGTAAGACAAAGCACCGCCCCTACTATGATCGAAGTGGTACAATATAATCAATCTGCCACCAGGTAGCCAGCTGATTCTCCTGGGGGAATAGTGTCATATTGGGGATTCAGTATTGTGGCTGCTGTTGGGCACTCAGCAGTGGCTGTAGCCAGATTGCCTTGGTGAATGGGAGTCCATACTGCTGAGTTCATGCATAGTCTCCATCCCTGCTGCCGTGGCTGCTTTGTCCATGAGTCAATTAGGTAATGGCAGGAGTAACTGGGAAACAGGAAGAACTGACATGTACAAAATGAGGGATAGTGTGGATGTTTGGGGTATATCCAAAAGGCTAGTACTTGGATAGGATAGCCATTTTGTATAATAATAATGGGTACTTTTTCTTTGTTTTGTGTGAATATATTTTATATAACCAAATATATATATATTTTTTGCCCCTTGACATTGTTTTAATTCCAATGCTATCAGAAGTTAAAAGCAGTAAAACAGATACAGTACTAACAAGAATGAAAATACTTACTGTCTAAAATGTAAATGGAATGTTTTGGTTCAAATTTTTGTTTTTTGTCTGTTTTCTGAAAGAGGACAGTTTATTATCAATTCACAATTAAAGCAGCATGAAATTTATTATTATTATTTTTTAAACTTCTTACATTTTCAATG
>NW_004445361.1:0-1085 GCF_000243295.1 Trichechus manatus latirostris | reverse complement strand
TGATGTCAGGCCTCTCGAACCTGCCTTGAGCCCATTCACGCTCTCCAGAGTCCCATGGGTCCGCACACCTGGGTAGGCCAAGCAGCCTTGACCATGGACGTTGGCTTCTTTCGTGGGGGCAGCCTTCACGTAACTAAAGTATGAAATAACCATAGTAAGGAAAAGGATGGTTATCACTCTTCTCACCTGGTGGAACTCCAGGTCCACATCGTCGTCGCGCTCCTGGTCCCTGAGCCCAGCCCTAATTCCTGTCATGGTGCCCCCTCCTCGCTGGTTCCATAGCAGCGATGGCAGCTGCAGTCCAAGAATCTCCTCAAAGCTTCACGAAGGGGAGGTGATGGGCACAGGGGCCGGCTCCTGGGTCTTCCCCCTCCTCCCCGCCCCCCGCGATCCCGCAGCGCCACGGGACGCCGGGCGACTGCGCCTGGACGAGGAGGAGGCTGGAAACCTAGCTCCTGCCTGCCTCCAATTTTTTGTTTTACATTACAGGACATAAAAACTGTATGAATCAGTAAGGAGAAGAAAAAACATGTATCCTCTTCTGGGAAAAGTTAAACGTGTTTTTGGTTGTATTCAGGGTAGTTGTATCATGTTAGGCAAAAAGATAACTTTGTCATTGTCTTTCTTTGGCCATTAAGCATAGTTTAAGGAGATGTGTTTGGGTGCCGAGTTGACTGTTGTGGCTTTGTAACGTGTATCAACTTGGCTAAGATCAACTACATTTCCCAGAATTCCCTTTTTTGGTGTATGTTTCTGGTTAAGGTGGGTCACAAGAGAGATTATTGGGAGATAAAGAGAGCATAAGGGAAACAATTTTTTGTAGTTTCCACACATCGTTGCTGATTTGCTGACTCATCTCATTTACAAAAGCAGCAGCTGTACCTGCAATTGTGTTCCCTTCCCCTGTATCCTCCTTTAGCTTCTTTGGCTTTTGGGCCAGATGTGTGGGTTTAGTTCCATAAGAAGGGCCACGCTACTGCAGGATATCCACACCACCGATTCCAGAGGCAAGAACTGATACGGGTTTCAGTCTTGCTTGTAGGTTCCATCCTGCTCTTGATATGCCCCACTTTATATTCATCTTC
>NW_004445360.1:6319-7044 GCF_000243295.1 Trichechus manatus latirostris | reverse complement strand
TTTCCCTCTGGAGGAAAGAGCAGGAAGGCTTAATGCACATTATAAAAGACTTAGGTTCCCTAAGCTCAGGATTCCTGTCATGTAATGCAACCCACTGCGTTTGCAGGTATCATTCTGGGCCCGTTTTTGTTGACCCTATGGAACTTGTGGGCAGGAGGAACCAAGGCAAATATACTGATGCTTATACTGTTTGCTGTGCTCTGAGTAACCAGGCCCTCTGTTTCTGACCCAGGAGTCCTGTATCTTTTGCCAGCATCATCAAAACAGTGGCAGGCCCTGTTTACAAGAAAACTGTTTTTTGTTTTTTTTTTGTCTTGGGTTTTATGTTAACTGCTTTATTGAGGTATAATTTACATACCGTACAAAATACAAAATTGGAATGGTTTTTAATGTGTTCACAAAGTTGTACAGCCATCACCACAATCAATTTTAGACCATTTTTGTCACCTCCAAAAGAAACTTATGCCCATTGTCAATCACTTCCAATACTCTTTTCCCTACTGCCCAGTCCTAGAAATACACTTCGATGGTTAAGATTGTGTGTCAGCTTGGCTGGGAATGATTCTCAGTTGTTTGGCAGTCATATGATGTTGTGATCACCCGAAGATGGGATCTGCTTTGATAGCCAATCACTTGAAAGAGAGTTTCCTTGGGCATGTGGCTTGCATTGAATATAAGTGGACATTCTGGCAAGGCTCATCAGCTTTTACTTGCTCTGGATCCTG
>NW_004445360.1:3395-4622 GCF_000243295.1 Trichechus manatus latirostris | reverse complement strand
TTCAATGGAATCAGTCATGTGCCTCCAGGTGGGAGCATTCTTCCCTTTGGAACTAAGACCTCTAGACATGCAGAGCATAAGGTCATGGGGACAGGAAGCAAAATTCTTGCGAGTGGGTCACTAGGGGTAGTAGTGAGTGGTGCCACTCCCATTTCCACCCCTTGATTCCTGGACCCATGAATCCTGGCTACGGGAGATACAGCACCATATATTAGGTGCCGGTTTAGAGTACATACAGCCTCCTGGAGAACATTGCCCCAACCCTGTAAGGTATTGCTACCTAGCTGGCACTGTAATTGTGTCTTTAGAAGGGCATTCCACTGTTCTATAAAGCCAGCTGCTTCAGGATGACGGGGAACATGG
Source organism: Trichechus manatus latirostris (assembly GCF_000243295.1). NCBI lineage: Eukaryota > Metazoa > Chordata > Mammalia > Sirenia > Trichechidae > Trichechus > Trichechus manatus. The sequence goes on along the minus strand of NW_004445360.1, from coordinate 4,259 downwards.
TAAAACCATTGAATTCCATGTGCTTGGGCCCATTGCTGCACTTCATTTTCTGTAGAGTGAGTCCCTTGATCTAAGGTAATGCTGTATGGGACACCATGATGGTGGATAAGACAATCTGTAAGTACATGGATGGTAGTTTTGGCAGAAGCATTGCATGCAGGGAAGGTAAATCCATATCTAGAGTGTCTATCCCAGTAACAACAAAACGTTGCCCTTTCCATGATGGAAGTGGTTCAATGTAATCAACTTGCCACCAGGTTTCTGGCTGATCATCTTGAGGGATGGTGCCATATCAGGGACTCAGTGTTGGTCTCTGCTGCTGGCAGATTGGGCATTCAGCAGTGGCTGTAGCCAAGTTAGCCTTGGTGAGTGGAAGTCCACGCTGCTGGGCCCACGCATAACCTCCATCCTTGCCACCATGGCCACTTTGTTCTTGAGCCCATTGAGCAATGACGGAAGTAGCTGGGGAAAGAGGATGAGTGATTTCCACAGAACGCATCATCCTTTCTACTTGATTGTTAAAATCCTTCTCTGCTGAGGTCACTTTTGGTGAACATTCACATGAGACACAAATATCTTCATTTCTTTGGCCCATTCAGAGAGGTATATCCACATACCTCTTCCCCATAAATCTTTGTCTCCAGTTTTCCAATCATGTTCCTTCCAAGTCTCTGACCATCCAGCCAAACAACTGACCACAGCTCATGAATAAGTATATAATCGCACATCTGGCCATTTCTCCTTCCAAGCAAAGTGAATAACCAGGTGCATTGCTCAAATTCTGTCCATTCAGAGAATTTCCCTTCACCACTGTCCTTCAGGGAGGTCCCAGAAAGGGGCTGTAGTGCTGCTGCTGTCCACTTT
>NW_004445360.1:0-1574 GCF_000243295.1 Trichechus manatus latirostris | reverse complement strand
CATGTCAATACTCTCCCCTTCTTGACTTTGGGTTCCCTGTTACCAGCTTTCCTGTCCCCTCCTGCCTTCTCGTCCTTGCCCCTGGGCTGGTGTGCCCATTTGGTCTTGTTTTTTTTATGGGCCTGTCTAATCTTTGGGTGAAGTGTGAACCTCAGGAGTGACTTTAGTACTGAGTTGAAGGGGTGTACGGGCGGAAAATTTGGCATTTTAGATAACATATTGTAGCAACTGTGTATAATTATCCATGGCACCACACACTTTCTGAGACATATTTTTGTTGCTTGTTTATTTCTTTAGAGGCTTGGTTGGACTATTTTAGCGAATTGTATTTCCCTTGTACTATGTATCTTCTGATGTGCATGCACACAATTTTTTTTTGAGTGACAGTGGTTTTAGCAAGATTTTTTTTTGGTTTTTTTTTTTCTTGTTTTTTTTTTTAGGTTTTTTGCTTTTTTTGGGTTCCCCCCCGGTTGTGCTGCTGTTGTTGTTGTTAGTTGTCCTCAAGTCAATTCTGACTCGTGGTGAACCCATGTACCTCCAATAATTAATGGCCGATCATTCTGTTCTTTTCAACAATTCCCTGGGCATAAATTATTCCACAGCCTGGTTGAATTAAATTTGGTCATCTTTCCAGGGGTGGTCTTTGAAACCAGACTTTGAGGCTTGTTCCAACCTTAGGAGGGCTCTATTAGTCATTCCTTTCTCTGATTGTCTCTGGTAAACTTCTGGTTCATCTATGATTTAGCTTATTGTTCTCATGGAGCAACCAGCCTCCTCTTAATTGCTTACTACCAAAATTTCCGTTGTTTTTAAGAGCACTCTTAGGCTCGAACTTACCCATGGTCTGTTCCAGTCAAGTTCCTTGGGTAGAGGTTCAGAGCTCTTGGTTCTTCTGGTCTGCCTCTCCTCCTAGTCAAAATTTCTGTGCCACTACTATGGAGCTAAAAGCAGTGAAACCAGACTGCTTCTCTCAGAGTGAAACCCTGGTTTTACGAGCAGAAAGGTGGGTGGAGATCGTAGTCTCTGTTCTTCTCTGTCTCTTCTGATGTGGAGATTCCAACCTTCTAGCAAATTGCAACGAGGGCAATCTGCTACACCTAAGGTAGAACTTCTACCCTACAAGTGGCAGCTTGGTATAAGACCTAGACCTTTCAACTACTCTTGCCTGCAATCCCTAGGTGAGAGGGATGAGAAATATTTGTTGCCTGTACCTTCCAAGAAGTAAGTATAGCCCTAGATTGGGAGCTAGGAAGACAGGGAGCCCTATGTCTTCAACTGCACTTGCGTGGAGTCAGTCTTTTGTCATGATTAGCTGGTGGGGGAGGCATGTGGGAGTAAAACATGGCTTGATTTAGTAGACTTTCTTGAATAAATGTTTATCCATTTGCTGTATGCCATTAGGGCATGTCCTAAAGATGTTGTCATTCAGAAGTTATCTCCCTTTACTATGTTCTATTTCTCTTCATGCTACCCTAATGAGAAGCTTGCTACTCAAAATATTCTGGTCTCTTGGACAGAAACAGGCAATTATAATGATTTGAGTAAGGAGATCCAAATTAATTCATTGGACATAC
>NW_004445359.1:2976-6939 GCF_000243295.1 Trichechus manatus latirostris | reverse complement strand
ATATAGAGCTATTATTGGAAGATAGGTGCTAGGTGACAGCAAGAAGCAGGCTGCAGTGTGAAATGACTCAGGAGAGGATGTAAGACTAGCACACTTTCCTCAGTTTTAAGAATAATTGCCCAGGCGAGAGACAGCATAGGAGCAAAATGCTGCTAATTTGTATGATTTTACTTGACCCATTTCATTTGAGTTTTTTTTTTAATGGTGCCCAGGATATTAGCTGCTCTGGAGACATACGAGTTACATTATTTTACTGGAAGTATTTAAAGAACATTTTGAAATTTATTTATGATACAGTATACTAGTAATTTAGTATACTACTGGGTATATGGAGTTCCTGGTTGGTGCAAATGGTTAACCTATTTGACTGCTAACCAAAAGATTTGAGGTTTAAATCTACTCAGAGATGTCTCAGAAGAAAGACCTGAGGATCTATTTCCAAATCAGCATTGAACACTCTATGGAGCACTGTTTTACTCTGACACACGCGGGGTTGCCATGAGTCAGAGTGAACTTGTTAGTGACTACTTCTTTTTATTTATTTATTTTATTAAGTATGATCCAGAATAAACTTGAAGGCAGTGGGTTTGGATTTTTTTGGATTTATATTGCATACACATTTTTTGTTCAAAGTTCAAGCCCTGCTCCACTCAGATTTCTTAGTCATGTATTCTTCCTAATTTTTAAGCTTGTTTTTCCTTGATTTCACAACTTTGCATTTCTTAGCTATTAGAAGATTTTAAAATCTTTTTGAAAAAAAAAAGAATTCTGGAATATCTAAAATGAAATTTAATTAGTGTGAAAAATGATTCAAGTGATTTAATTTAAGATTTTGTGAAAAAAAAACCTGCAAATACATTATTTTAACTTTAGACGGTTTCTATATACTACATATTTAATATACAAGACAGAAAACTCAAGTTTTACTACAGGATCTAGAATGATTAACAAAAATTAATCTTTAATATTGCTTGAAATGTTTGTGTGCTATATTGTACCTGCATTATCTCATGTATTTGCTTTCGAAATGAAATAAACTTATTTTTTTGAAAGTTTAGCTACTATATTTCATTACTACTATTGTAAGCATACATTTGGCAATCTGATAGCTAACAATTTTTTAATCAAAAATGGCTTTGAGAAGTTAGTAATCCATAAAACAGTTTATGTTTTTAGCCCTAAAAATCTTATTATTAGATAATAGATTTATTCTACTGTTTAAGTTATGATGTGTCTAAGGACAACTTAAGAAGAATAAATACTAATATATTCATCATGTCAATACCTTCATTGTATCACAGAGAAGCTCTGCAATGATACAACTCCATAGAAGGCTAAAATTGTAGCATTTAGCAAGCCATAACTCATTTTAATGGGAGAATTAACATCATTTTTTAGTGTTTTCAGAAGCACATCTAATAAGCTAGCAACATTTTTAAAGGTTGCAAATCTCACTTTATTTTTCAAAACAAGTCAAATACTTGTGTACCTGAGAAGGTAAGCGGTTGTTCCTGGTACTATTACTAAAATCTAGACAAGTCAGTTTTAAAATCATAAAATTTTGCAGTCTTATGATGATATCTAGAGACTAACAGGCCCTCAGTCTAGAAGGATTTCTTCACAATCGTGGGTAAACTATACTCCTATAGAGAATATGCTTCAACAACAAGAGAAAACTATTTTCTATTAGCAAACAAACAAAAAATCTTCCAAAATATAGTTATTTAAAATGTTAGAGGATTTGAATTTTAACAATAATCCACAGAGCAGTAAGCATGTGAAAAATGCCAATAGCAAAGATGGAGATTATAATAACTTTCTTCATTAGTATTGTACTTGAAACATGAAAACAGAGGACTCTACAGAAGGTGCAATTTTGGTTTATATTTACTTATTTTTCATGTATCACTTGCACAGTGTAAACACAAATACCTTTAGGAAACATTTTAGTTACAGAATGACACTTTGCTTTTATAGAAGAAGAATTTTAGATGAAATTGACAATTTCGGAAAGACAATGACTTTTTTAATTATTTCAAATTGTGAACTTAGTTATGTTGCTTTATCCATCCACCTCATTCACTGAGCATCTGAGCATGGATAAATGACAAATGCAGGATTCTTCTTTGTGGGATCTAGTCTAGATTCTAGTTTAAATGGAATCACGCAAAAATGTTAATTATTCCTATCACAATTTTCCAGCTCTTGATTTTGCACAAAATTTGTTTTTAGCAGAATGGTATTTCTAGAAGATATCAGTATTTTTTCATGTCCTTTATTATAACTTTTATTTTCTATAAACTCATTGCCATTGAGTCAATTCCAACGCTTAGCAGTCTATAGGTCAGAGTAGCATAGCCCCATAGTGTTTCCAAAGTGCAGCTGGTGAATTTGGAATGAACTGCCAACCTTCGGTTAATAGCCCAGCTCTTAACCACTACTCCACCCGGGCTTCCTTTATTTCCCATAGATATGTCAAATTCATCTGTAGTGTTAGGAAACCATCATCCCATCTATATTGAAAATATATGAACAATTCACTTAAGTCTCCCAAGTTTCAGTTTTTTCATCTATAAAATGGGAATAATAAGCTCATACCACATAGCGTTGGTGGGGAAGATATATCAAATAATATTTATGAAGTGCCTGGACAGTTTTAATTACATGGTAAGCACTGAATAATATCACCCTATAACAAATAGTAATATCACCGTCACATTCGTTCTTATCTCAACACTTCCTTGTTTTTGAAATACCGTTAATCTTTGATGACATCTTTTGGATTTCTTTCTTTTGAACATGGAACAGTCATCACAATATCCCATGCCAGGAAATCCTTAACTTCCTTCAAAACTCACATCTCAGAGATACACACATTTTTTCTGCTTTGGTCTTTAATGCCATCGAAGGAGTGATACTAGATCTGATTAGAAGGTGAGTGCAAAATACACCAAAACAACATGCCTAAAACATTCCAAGACGACATGGTCTAAATACCATGCAAGACTTCCATTCTGCAGCCATGGTCCTCTGGAACAAAAGCCCCAAGGTCATGGATCACTTAAGGTTATACGAGAGTTTGTAGCACAAGGTGTTTTGGGAAAGAATGAGTTTTACCTTTAGTCATAGGAACTTCTAACTTCTCCTTATTAGAAAACATACTTCCTTCCTGGATGTGGGACTCAATTTGAGAGATATACTGAATGTTAGACATTCAGTTACTTTCCAGAGCCACTATTTCTATATTTTTGAATTGGTGTCAGTTGACAAGGCACTCTCTAAAGGGAAACCAGCCTACACCAGGGGTCAATATGTTATTTTTTTGTTTGTTTACATTAATATTTTCCTCACATTAATTGTGATGAAAGGTTTCTCTGATATGACAAAGAGATAAGACAGGAGGGCAGACATGAGTAGCTAAAAGAAGAAAAAGAAGATGAAATGGGAAGGACATATAGAGACAGATTGGCCTTCTCTCATATACTGATCACTTGTTTAGAATATGCATAATTAGAGGTTAATATTTAACCACTAAAAGCCAAATGTATAAAGTAAGTATACTAGTAATTATTGTGGAATCTCTGGATACTGCAAATGGTAAATATGCCTCAGAAGAAAGTTCTGCTGATCTATTTCCACAATATCAGCCATTGAAAACCCTGTGGAGTACAGCTCTACTCTGACACACATGGGGTCACCATGAGTCAGAATTAGCGCAATTCTAACCGATACCTGTTTCCTGGTAGTATTCATTCTGCAGAAGAAATGAGAGGATTGCAAATAAGGCATGGAAAGTGCTTTGTTGTTGTTAGGTTTCACTGAGTTGTTTTTCAACTCCAGCTGATCTCATGTGACAGAACAGAATGACTCCATATGGTTTTCTAGGCTATAACCCTTACATAAACAGATTTTCAGATCTTTCTCCAGCAGAGCCACTAAGTGAGTTTGAACTGCTAACCTTAA
>NW_004445359.1:0-1683 GCF_000243295.1 Trichechus manatus latirostris | reverse complement strand
AAATCCAGAGACTGCAACATGTATACAGAAGTAGTGAGATTATTGCCAACACTTGATTATTTGGAAGACAGGTCCAAAGGATAAGACTGGATTCATAGTGTCACCTGGAGGGCAGTCACATGGAGGGCAGTGTCAATTCTAGGAAGTTCCAGAGGTCACCCGTAGTAACACATATTACCTTTAATCATTTTTTTAAAAATCTTCAAAGGCCTTCATCTGGGAAGATTATAATTTATACACATGGGATTTGGCACTTTGTTAGATAAGACTTACCTATCATAATTAATAGAATGATCTGTTTAGTCTGTATCCTTTGATGATCGTAATGCTTTGTGTATCTGGCCCTTGTTTACTAATAAGTGTACAGATAAACTCTTCTGGAAAAAAGTTGTTTCTAAATTAAATTATTTTGAATCATTTGCAATCTACAAAATTCAATCCCTACTAGTTACTAAGTGCAGAGAACTGTTGTAAGGAATATGGGGGCAAATTATGGATGACAAGACATCATTTCTGCTCATAAGATGATAACTCTATGGTGAAAGAGACTGATAGACTAATCAGGGCTGGATACATTATGTGTTTTTTTTATGCAACATTCTTCTTTTCACAGTTTTAGCACTGTGCTACCACCTCCATTTGCCCTAGAATTGTGTATTCATTTTCCCCTATCTAAGGATTTTTCTTTTCACCCATATTATAGAATCACAGATGTAGAAGTGACATTCTTTAAATATTCATTGAAATCATACAGATCTCTTATACACAGGTAAAAGTTAAAGTTAGAAAACTGTTTACTGTCTAATAACTTGTACCTCCCTTACCCAGAGATTCAACATTTATTATGGAAAACAAATTTGGCAGAATTCATTTGTAGACACTCAGTAATCATCTGGGGCTTCAACTAAAAATTTGTGGATCTCCCTCCTTACCTAGTAAAGAGGAATTTAAAATAGAAAATGTAACTCAGATGTTAGTTTGGGAAAAATTCTAAGTAATAAATTCCCCCCTCTTCCCCTTTCCCTCCTAAGCTACCATTGGTGATTTTAGAATAGCAACCAGAAAACTCTTGTCATTCCTCCTGAGTGGCAAGAAAGGAAAAAACAAAACAAAAAACAAACAAAAATGATGCCATGGAGTCATTCTTATTAATAACTCTCAGCAGGTCTTGGTGACACCAGCTTCTATCAGCTCCTCCTGCCAGTTGCTGAGCTCCCATGTCTTCTCTTGCTGGTGGTAGCAGCATCTCATTGTATTTCCCTCTCTCTCTCAAGAATAGTTCTTCAGACTCTTAAAGATCGGATATTTCACTTTACTTTTAGAACCACTTCTAGATAAGAGTGCCTGGTGTGTTCTTTCTGATACTTCTGAGATTCAAAGCCTCCAAAAACAGTAGCATTAAGGAGACAAGCATGGACAGCTCCAAATAACGTCATGCTCTTGACTGCTCATCTCTATAAAGCTATGCCCAGAGGCAGAGTACAGCCTGCTTGAGCATTTACACATGGTTAAAGTGTTTTTTTTTAAAAAAAAAACATCTGACTGGACTGGTATGCATACAACTATGCTCGCTTTGTCACCAGTTTGACATCAAATAGGTAACACTAATATCCCAATGTGATATCACCCTTTACCTCACCACATAAAATCACGAGTTGTAATGAGAGAGGTGAGGATATTTCC
>NW_004445358.1:5791-7032 GCF_000243295.1 Trichechus manatus latirostris | reverse complement strand
TTTGACTTCAGCTTGGGTATTCTACCTAAGGAAATATTGAAAAAAAATAAATTTTGTTCAGTATGGCTTTATACAAAACCACTTTTTCCTTGGTTGTTATCATACTACATCTTAGGTGTGGAGCCTGATGATTTTGCAGACTCTAATACATATGTTGATATTGCTTGCCCCTTTTCCAATTTTCTAGCAAATCCCCTATGAGTTTCTTTTTCAAGTGACTGGAATTTCCTGAGTGAAATTTCTTCTTCCAGCCTCACTGTAAGCAGGGATGCATTTAGATAATTCTGATGCATGGGAGGTATTTTTAAAACTTGTAATCTACCAAGAGAAAATACCCTACTATGTTTCAGCTAAGCTATTCCCACAGGGCCTGAATCAGCTAACTGTGGAGAATTGCCACTTTACATTTTCAACTTAAACTCTTCTGCTTTGTCCTCAGCTTTAAGCATGTACCCCAAAACTAAAGAAGAGAGAGGCTCCCTACGAGCACCTCCCAATTCCCCCCTGGTACGGGCAGTCTCCCGGCCTCAACACAAACCTGGTCTATAGAAAGTGAAACGGAATCAGCCATTGTAATGGAGAATTTGGCCACATAGATAAATCAAGACTGAACTGGACATTGTGTCTGAATTAACTGACTTGGCTATCAACACAAATCACACTCATCAGATAACTGTCAGTTTGCTATTTCCTGTTGTGCTGTGCTTTATCAGGCCATCACACCGCAAGAAAGCTGATACTCTCTCTCTCCATCCCTGACACAGCACCATTCTGCCACCTGAGGGAGAACCCATATTTTGTAGGGCTTCAAGCTGATACCACTTGGGGGGTCCCTGTTTAAGAAGGATCACCACCCATATGTCCGTTTGTCATGCTGTGGTGGCTTGCATGTTGTTATGATGCTGGAAGCTATGCTACCAATATTTCAAATACCAGCCGGGTCACCTATAGTGGACAGGTTTCAGCAGAGATTCCAGACTAAGACAGACTAGGAAGAAAGGCCTGGTAATCTACTTCCAAAAATTAGCCAATGAAACTCCATGGATGACAACAGAATAGTGCTGGAAGATGAGCTCCCTAGGTTGGAAGGCACTCAAAATACACAGTGGTCACAACAATGGACTCGAGCATGCCAACGGTTGTGAAGATGGTGCAGGACCAGGTGATGTTTCGTTCTATTGTACATGGAGTTGTAATGACTCAGAGCTGACTTGAAGGCAAATAAAAACAACAACTTTGAG
>NW_004445358.1:2867-4059 GCF_000243295.1 Trichechus manatus latirostris | reverse complement strand
ACAGTTGAGGAACTCTCCCAGAATGTACACACAAGACAAAGAAGAAAAACAGCTAGAAAAATAACTCAGGAGGTCTGACATTTAACTAACAAAAGTCTTTAAAAGCTACCAGCAGGAGAACAGAAACCAGAAATATGTTAATAGCTTGCATCAAAGGAGAAGAAATAAAAGAAGGAAGCCAAGGAGCGGGAGACTGCTGGTTCCCATCGAGCTCTTAAGTGTTGTTTGATTTGTTAGCATATGCACATAACTTTGATAACTCTGATTTTGAATAGTACATGTAAAGCACCTGGTACATAGTCGTTAGTTGGCACTGCATCAGCCCCCAGCTCATGGTGACCCCATGCACAGTGTAACGAAACGTTGCCCAGTCCTGCATCATCCCCATGATCAGTTGCAGATTGGGCTGTTGTGACCCCTAGAGTTTTCACTGGCTGACTTTTGGAAGTAGATTGCCAGGTCTTTCCTCCTAGTCCATCTCAGTATGGAAGGTCCACTGAAACCTGGTCAGCATCATAGCATTACCTGAGAATCGAACCCGAGTTTCCCTCTTGGATGGGGAGAATTCCATCACTGAATGAGCCCGGCCTCTGGTACGTAGTAGACTCCCAATAAATGAAAGATCTTACCATTATTTAGGACAGCATGCTTGGTAAAGTACAGGGTCAGCAAAAAAGAGGAAGACCCTCCGTGAGATGGATTGACACAGTGGCTGCAACAATGGGCTCAAGCATAACAACGATTGTTTGCATGGCGCAGGACTGGGCAGTGTTGTGTTCTGTGGTACGTAGGGTCACTGTTAATTGGAACCAACTTGACGACACCTAACAACAACAACCATTATTTTGGAGCCCTGGTGGCATAGTGGTTAAGAGCTTGACTGCTAACCAAAAGGTCAGCAGTTCAAATCCACCAGCCACTCCTTGGAAATCCTACGGGGCGGTTCTACTCTGTCCTATAGCGTCGCTATGAGTCGAAACCGACTGCACGGCACCTAACAACAACACAACAACAACCATTATTTACACATTTCCACTCTGAATCAGTGTCAGAACCAGGGGGTATCTTCTGGAGCTTTTAGCGTTACAAGATCTTTGTCATCCTTTCAAGCCTTCCCAAATAAACATACACCTAAGTCAAGTCAACATCATTGCTAGGTGAAAGTAACTCAAAACTAGTCTCAATGTCACTC
>NW_004445358.1:0-1053 GCF_000243295.1 Trichechus manatus latirostris | reverse complement strand
TTGGGTTGATTCCAACTCATGGCAACTCCATGTGTTAGTGTAGTACTGCATTCCACAGGATTTTCTTGGCTGTAATCTTTACAGAAGCAGATCTCTAGGCCTTTCTTTTGCGACACCACTGGGTGGGTTTGAACTGCCAACCTTTATGTTAGTAGTCAAATACGAAACTTTTTCGCCACCAAGCGACCTTAGAAGATGCACAGCTCCTAGTAAATGTTCAACAAACACTTGAGGAATTGGATTTATAGCTTTTGTGTTGTTTGTCCTCAAGTCAAGATCTCTCTTCCCTTGAAAGTGTGCCAAGTCCCCACGATTGAATGTCTTTCCTTTGAATCATTTACTTCTCTCCCCCACATTTTCCATGCTTATTTTTTCCACTGACCTGATGTTCTGATGTGCCCCGTGCATACTCCTCATTTGTCTTGACTTTCTGCTCTTTCACAAAGCAAAATGTGAAGTGATCCATGCTTTCATTGGCACAGTTCAGTCTTGGGTTTTTCCTCCCCTTAACTAAGCCATTCATGTGGAGGAGCTTTTGATCCGGGATTCAGATATTCAGTCACATTTTACATAACCAGAAACCATGCTAGGTGGTTATGTAAACTCTGGTTTTGACTTGAATAGACAGAATGAGTCTTTGCAATTTAGGTTAAAGCATGCTGTCAGCTTCCATTCATTTCTGACGGTCTGAGTGCCAAAGTTATCCCACAATAGTGCTGTCAAAGAGACTCCAGGGTGTGTCAGGTGAGAATACTTGAAGACAAAAAAAAATATTTTCTAGACCTTTTTTTTTTTTTAAATATGTTGTGATTATCATATAAAACACCTAAGGAGAGATCAAGTTTGCTCATACAGTTTTATGGGCAAAAGCTAGAAAAGAGATAGCATACATACAGCATCCTCTACAAAGTGAGACACTAGGTCAACATTTAATAATAGGGCCTCCATTTGTATTAAAATGTCCAGGCAAGTGGCCACTTCTTTAGGCACTGATGAAGTAAGTGAATTTTTGGTTCAGTGATCTTTTATTTTTGGCGAGGACTGCTTTCCACA
>NW_004445357.1:5954-7084 GCF_000243295.1 Trichechus manatus latirostris | reverse complement strand
GGAGAAGGACAACATACTTGGTAAAGTAGAGGGTGAGTGAAAAAAAAGAAGACCCTCAACGAGATGAAGTGGCACAGTGGCTGCAACAATGGGCTTAAGAATATCGACGATTGTGAGGATGGCACAGAACCGGCCCATGTAGCGAGAAAGCTGAGTGCCTTTGGGCAGGAGGCTTCCTGGCAGAGTGGGGTGCCTCCAGGCACTTGGTGGTGGAGCTAGGCTCACCCACCCATGGAGCAAGATAGCTGAGATCCTTTGGCAGAGACTTCCTGGCAGAGTAGGATGTCTCTGGGCACTTATTGGCAGAGCTAAAAGAGCTTTGTAACACTTGCCTGAGCAGGGCAGAGGCCGAGGGGCCAGAGCTGAAAAGAGGCTGTCCTGATCAAAGAACTGAACCTGAACTGTAACTCTTACCTCCCTAATAAGCTCCATAATGGTGAGTACTGTCTGTGAGTTCTGTGTGGCCATTGCAACAAACTATAGAACCCAGCAAAGAAGTGGAGAGTGCGTGGGAGCAGTGGTGGGTATCAGAATTGGTAAAAAAGTTAGAGGGCAGAGGCATGTCTGACCTCTGCCTCATAAGAATTAGCCTTGAGCTGTTGATCTTGATTGTCCTTCGCCTTTGTGAAGTTAGAGGAGGTCAGACGTCTCGACTGCTTCATTTTTACACTCTCCCAAAAGGAACTGACTTTATTTGGAACAAAGTGTGGAGAGGTTCAAGCCTAAAACAACTACTGAAAACAAGGGAGATTCTGGTGGTAAGCAGTTAAGAGGGGGCTGCTAGATCCATGAGAGCAATAAGCTAAATAATAGACCAGCTAACTTACCCGAGAAAACCAGGAAAAGTGATATCTAAATAGAGCCCACCTGGTTTCAGAAAAAATCTCAAAGACGGGCCTCCAAAACTACCCCTGCAAAAGGACACAGAATTAATTGGATCAGATTATGGAGTAATTTATGTCCCTGGGCATTGTCAAATAAATAAATAATAGAACAATCAGTCAGCAATTAGTGGAGCCTAACAGCTGGGTGTGATGCCAACAGAGGCAGAAAGATTAACAGAGAAATCAAGGAAAGAGACAGTCAAAGAAAGTCTGCTAAACCCACTGTCATCCCAGGGTGATTGTACA
>NW_004445357.1:1982-3977 GCF_000243295.1 Trichechus manatus latirostris | reverse complement strand
CAAGAATAGAAAATCTATAGAGATAGAAAGTAGATTAGTGGTTGCTTAAGGCTGGTGACATTGGGGAGAAATGGGGAATGATGGCTAACAGGTATGGAATTTCTTTTTGGGGTGATGAAAAGTGTTATAAAAATTATTTTTGCAATGGTTGTACAACTCTGTGAATACATTAAAATCCATTTAATTAATGGATGAAATGTATCGTATGTGAATTTTATCTCAATACAGCTTTTTTTTTTTTAAAGGGAAAGAATGATAAATTTGTCCACATAAAAAGATACGTTTAACACTGATAAAATCAATGACAAAACTTAGGGGAATGGGAAATTACACTCTCTAGGAGGGCAAGTTAGTCCAGACTTACTGGAGAGGTTTTGAGGACTCATTCAGTTATTTAACAAGCACAATGTTGAATGTATGAATTCTCATGTTTAATAATTTACTCTAACACTGATCATTGCAGAACTCTTCAATAACAAATTTAGAAGCAACTCGTTTGTATATCTTTCATTGTGAGACTGATTAAGTAACATCTGATACAGTAACACAATGGACAGCTATTTGATCTTAAAATTAATATTTGGGGTGTATATATTTGTGATGGTTAATGTTGTGTATCAACTTATCTGGGCCAAGATTCTCAGTGGTTTGGCAGTTATAATGTAATCTGTCAGTTATGCAATGATGTAATCAACTCCATGATGAGATTTGCTATAAGCAGCCAATCAGTTGAAAGGGAGTTTCCTTGGGTGTGTGGCCTGCTCCAGTATATAAATGGATGTTCCAGTAAGGCTTTTGCTCTGGATCCTGCATCTGGCTCATCATCATCTGACCTCCAGTCTTGGGACGTGAGCAAGCAGCCTGCTGTCTGACCTGCTGATCAGGGGTTCATCAGTTCCTGCAGCTACATGAGTCAGGAGAAGCCTCTAGCCTGACGCCTGACCCACACATTTGGGACTTGTCAGCCTCTACAACTGCGTGAGCCATTTCCCTGAGATTAAAATATATATATATATATATATATATTTGTGTGTGTATATACATATATATGTATATACATGCTTCACTGGTTTTCTTCTCTAGAGAACCCAGCCTAAGACAATAGGCATACACATTTATTAAGGACTTGAAAAGATATCCAGATTATACTATTTTTTCATTTTCATATGAAACAACTGAATCACATAAAGGTTCTTACTAGGTATAACAGAAATATAAAGTTTAATAGCACTAAATTGTTTTTCTTTTTTTCTCCTTGAATGTCTCAGCGGCGATGGTTGTCGGGGCGGCAGAGACAATAACCAATGCCACAACTCTTACAGAGAAGTGGGGCCAGGAGGGTCACTCTGAGGAGTCAAACCTCGGCTTCAGTCCCAGGAGTTTATTTATAGTCAGTACAGCAAGCAGTGAAGCAAATAACAGAACAATGAGCTTTGGGTGAATAACAATAAGTTTCGGGCAAGGGAGGAGGAATTCAGGTAAACAAGCCAATCAGTAACGGATTTGGAAAAACAAGTCGTGACAAGTCTCAACATGTTGGAGACAAATCTCAACATGCTGTGCAGTATAGAGGCCTTTATACATCCATATTTTAACAGCACATATCCCCACACTTGAATGTCAAGAGTTTGAAAACAATAAGTTCAACTGAAGAACTACGTTTGCTTTGAGAGTTTTTCTGTTAACCTTAAATATGGATAGCATACATTTCTCTATTAAAAAGCTGACTTCTATTCCTAAAGAGTAAATCCATATTTCCAATCTTACATTTTCTTTCTAAAAGGAATTTGGATGCTTCCCTTTCATACCTCTAAAAGAAAAAAAGGATTAAACCAGTACCAAGTTTCTTCAATATTTCAAAGAAGTCATGGAGCAGCAGTTTCAAAGTTCTAAAGAGAAATTAATTTCACCTAAGAATATTATACTCAAATTAATTGTCAGCCAAGTATTTTAAAATAAAGAAATTTGAAGACACACAATGATGCAAAAAAAAAA
>NW_004445357.1:0-1099 GCF_000243295.1 Trichechus manatus latirostris | reverse complement strand
TCAAAGGTTGAGATGGAGTGGGGATGAGAGTGAATAAGTCCTGCTTCCTCTAATACTGAGTGAACAACGTGGAAGCTGCTCTAAATGTCAGTCACACGTCTGTTAGGTATTGTAGAGACTTCCCTGAGTAGGTGAAGAGCAACTCTCACATGCTGGTGTGAGGAACATAAGGGGAAGAGATGGGAGTAGGAGAAGAGAAATGATATCTCCCCTTTTCTTGAGTTGTTCCTCCTGCCTGACTTTGCAAGAAGACTTGGCATAAGACCAAAAGGAGAGAGCTGCGCAAAGGGCAGAGCAGGGAGAATTACCTCCTGCCAAGGACCTTCAGCCAGTCCTCTGTCCAAACGGCCTGAACATTTCGCTTGTGGATACCTATCATCTCTGTACTTCAATACCTTCTCTTGTAAAGTGGTGCTGATACCATACCCACTTCATTGGGCTATTGTGGAAAGTAAAGTAAAGCAAAGGGAAAAGAAGTAGTTTTCACTTTGGAAGGATTGGGGATTCTCTAAATCGAATGGGGAAACAATCTCTGCTTTCATGGAACACCAGTGTGAGATAGAGATATAGCATCTGTCCTCAGGGAGCACCCAGTTTAAGCGGGAGGAGACAAAACCCATGATCGTAGAGTGCTCCTGGTCTCATCTGGAAGATTACTTACCTTCTGGAGGATATCGGATTCTTTTCTCATGGAATTTGCATGTAGATAATATGATAACCATCTGTCACTTTGGCCAGTTATCAACTCATACTTGTTTGTATCTTGGTTGACTTTTTTGGAGGTGTGGGTATTATCCTCCAAAATGTGTGGTATTAAGACTCTCTCTTGTTACTGAAGCCAAAAGGAGCTATCTCTCTCCCAGCATCTTGAAATAGTGAAGCAATAGGCACAAGGCTGAGGATCAGCATGTTGGATGACCCCTCATGGGACTTTGAATCTTGAGTGACTGACAAAGACACAGGGACAGCCAAAGATCATATGAATCACAGCAATAGTGGGATGTGAACTAGACCATTTCTGTGGTGTTTTCTTGCTGTCTGGCCCTCCAGATACCTGTGTTTTTTCATGGACTGAAAAGTAAGTACAAACTATTGACCA
>NW_004445356.1:0-7059 GCF_000243295.1 Trichechus manatus latirostris | reverse complement strand
AACATGTGTACTACTGTTTCATGAGAAACTATATGTTCTATAAGCCTTCACCTGAAGTACAGTCAAGAAAAAAAAAACAGACTTAATGGTCTGACTGAGACAGGTGGAACCCTGGAAGGCATTGCCTCCGGACTCTCTGTCAACCCAGAATTAAAGCCATTTCCGAGGCCAACTCTTCACACAAAGATTAGACTGGACTATGGGACATAAAATTATACTCGTGAAGAGTGTGCTTCTTAGCTCAAGTATATACATGAGACTAAAATGGCAGCTCCTGTCCAGAGGCAAGAGGAGAAGGCAAAGAGGGTCAGGAGCTGGGTGAATGGACACGGGAAATCTTTGGTGGAAAGGAGGAGTGTGCTGTCACAGTACAGGGAGAGCAATCTGGGTCACTTACAATGTATGTATGAGTTTTTGTATGAAAGATTAACTTGAATTGTAAACTTTCACTTAAAGTGCAACAATAATCAAACTGGAGGACATTATGCTGAGTGAAATAAGTCAATCACAAAAGGACAAATATTGTATAAGACCTCTACTGTAAAAACTCATGAAAAAGTTTACACACAAAAAGAAACAATCTTTGTTGGTTACAAGGGATGGGGACGGAGAGGAAACTACATAGACAATAGATAAGTGGTAACTTTGGTGAAGGGTATGACAGTACATAATAGTGGGGAAGCCAGCAGAACTTGTATAAGTCAAGGTTATGGAATCTCCATGAACACATCCAAATTCTCTGAGGGACTGAATTGCTGGGCAGAGGACTGTGGGATACCATGGTCTCTGGGTACATCTAGCTCGATTGGTATAGTACAGTTTATAAACAAAATGTTCTACATTCTACCTTGGTGAGTAGTGTCTGGGGTCTTGAAAGCCTGTGAGCAGCCATCTAAAATACTCCACTGGTCTCACCCCTTTGGGAGCAAGGGAGAATGAAGAGAACAGGATACAAAGAAAAGATTAGTCCAAAGGACGAATGGACCACAGCTACCAAGGCCTCCACCGGACTAAGTCCAGTACAGCTAGATGTACACTGACTGCTCTGACCAGGATCACAACAGAGGGTCATGGACAGAGCTGGATAAGGATGTAGAACAAAATTCTAACACAAAAAAAGACTAAATTTACTGGCCTGACAGAGACTGGAGAAACTCTGAGAGTATGGCCCCCAGACACCCTTTTAGCCCAGTGGTGAAGTCACTCCCGAGATTCACTGTTCAGCCCGGGATTGGACAGGCCCATAAAACAAAACAGGACTAATGAGGCACAGCAGTCCAGGGACAAGGACTTGAAGGCAGGAGGGGACAGGAAAGCTGGTGATAAGGAACCTAAGGTTGAGAAAGGACAGTGTTGACATGTCATGGGGTTGTTAATCATTGTCTTAGGGCAATATGTGTACTGTTTAATGAGAAACAATTTGTTCTGTAAACCTTCATCTAAAGTACAAATAAAAAAAAAAGAATTATCTATGTGAGATCAAATTGACGACAGCAACTCAAATTTTGATGGGAAGCCTAAGGGACAGTGAGTTGAAGATAATGGTGATGGAATAATTTGGAAAATGATAGTGAGAATAGCAGCACACTGGAAGAATGTAATCGATGTCACTGAATTGTACATGCAGAGTTTTTTGAAATGGTGTATCTTTGGCTATGTATATTTTCACCAAAAAAAAAGGACCTCCAAGGTTGAGAAAGGAGAGTGTTGATATTTTATGCGGTTGTTAACCAATGTCATAAAACAATATGTGTACTGACTACTTAATGAGAAGCTATTTGTTCTGTAAACCTTCATCTAAATACAATTAAAAAAATGTTTAAATAAAGCGTAATAAACAAATAATTAGCTGTTGGAGGTTCAAGACCACCCAGAGATGCCTTGCAATAAAGGTCTGGCAATCTACTTCCGAAGAAATCAGCCATTGAAAATCTTTTGGAGCAGAGTTCTGCTCTGACACACTTGGGGCCACCATGAGTTGGGGTTGATTTCATGGCAACTGGTAGTAGTAGTGGTAAATATGTTTGAACCTACTAAATAAACATAACCTGAAAATATAGTAAGACATTTTCATAGAACTATCATTTTGCCAGTATCTCACTTTGAACATGATTAGTTTCCTTAATATTTTAAGATTTTCTTCTTTCATTTCTGTATTTCCTTTACCATCATTGTATCGTTGTGGAATCACAGAGCTGAAAATGGCCAGAAAGGTCATCAATTAGTCCATCTTCCTTGATTTGGGCAGAATAGTAATTAGGTAATTTTAGATTAATGGATTCATAAAGACTTCCATCACAACAATTTTGTGACTTCTTAATTTCATAATTTTTAAGTTTTGTACACATTTAGAATTGTGACATACACAGGAAAATGTACCTGCTTTACTCCTAGACCCTTCCCCCAGCCTATCTGCTTTAATTTTCTAGAAAAGAAACTAGAATATTTTATATAAAATTTAATACAATATTAACCTGTATATATCATTCCAAAATTTCTTTCCAAATTTCTTTCTGGTTACCCAAGTGTTTTTCTTAGTTTATTCTTTACTAACAATGCATTCACGTTTTAAGTTTCATACTTTGAAAATATGGCCTTGGTGATAGAAACAATGTTGGAGATCACATGATAGAATTTTGCAAGACCAAAGACTTCTTCATTGCAAATATCTTTTTTCAACAACATAAATGGCAACTATACATGTGGACCTCACCTGATGGAATACACAGGAATCAAATCGACTACATCTGTGGAAAGAGATGTTGGAAAAGCTCCATATCGTCAGTCAGAACAAGGTCAGGGGCTGACTGTGGAACAGACCATCAATTGCTCATATGCAAGTTCAAGTTGAAGCTGAAGAAAATTAGAATAAGTTCATAAGAGCCAAAGTATGACCTTGAGTATATCTCACCTGAGTTTAGAGACCATCTCAAGAATATATTTGATGCATTGAACACTAATGTCCAAATACCAGAGGAGTTGTGGAAGGACATCATAGATGAAAGAATGAATAAGGAAGACTGAAGAAGAATTGACACATTTAAATTGTGGTGTTGGTGAGCAATACTGAATACATCATGGACTGTCAGAAGACTCTGAATGAGATGGATTGACACAATGGCTGCAACAATGGGCTCACACATAACGATTGTGAGGATGGTGCAGGACCAGCCAGTGTTTCGTTCTGTTGTACATAGGGTCGCTATGAGTCAGAACTGACTCAACAGCACCTAAAAACAACAACAAATTTCCAGTGCCACCGAAGTGCTTCTAAATGAAAATGATGTTTAGTGTTCTCAAAAGAAGTGTTTCATTACATTCCACCTCTCTGGGTTTTCTGAAACACAGTATTAATATGTAAAACACATTCTTTGATTGCTGCACAGAACCCTATTTATTTTCTATAGTGTGATAGATTGCTTTTATATGGCCTTTCTCACGATGGTCTTGTAACTTCCACCCAAGTGACTGGATAGGACTATGCAAATAAGGTAATTATGGCCCACCAAGGGGATTGGTCAGTTTTGCCATTCTGCCAGGCTTAAAATGAGCCATCTCAGAGGTGGAAGTAGAAGATCTCACCACCACCAAGAAAGAAGAGCCAGGAGTGGAGCACATCATTTGGACCTGGTATCCCTACACTGAGAATCTCCAGGAGATTGAAAGAGAGAGAGCTGTAACACTGAAGATGACTAAAAGCGGTGACAGAGAAATGGCAGCTGAACCAGGAGAGCGGTAGGAGCCAGCGCAGTGACCTTTCTGGACCACAGAGCAAGAAAGCTGAGTGCCTTCAAGCAGAAGACTTGTTGGTAGAGTAGGGTGCCTCTGGGCACTTGGTGGAGCTAGATTTGCTGATCCACAGAACTAGAGCTGAGTGTCTTCTGGCTGAAGCATACTGGCGGAGTAGGCTGCTTCGAGGAACTTATCAGCAGAGCAAAAAGAACTTTGTAACACTTGCTGAGCAGGGCAGAGGCAGAGGGGCCAGAGAGAGGCATGACTTTTAGGCATGGATCAGAAGAGAATGTCCTGATGGAAGCTATATCCTGAGTTTTCCTGAACCTGAATTGTAACCTGTTATTTCCCTAATAAACCCCATAATCATGAGTATTGTCTGTGACTTCTATGTGGCCATTGCAGTGAATTATCAAACTCAGCAGAAAAGTAGAGAGTGTCATGGAAGGGATGATTGGTGTCAGAATTGGTACAGATGGCAGAGAGAGGAGGCATGTCTGACCTCTGCTTCATAGGAATCAGCCTTGGGCTATTGATCTTGATTCTCCTTCCCTCTTGTGAAGTTAGAGGAGGTCAGACATTGCCTGTCTTAGTTATCTAGTGCTGCTATAACAGAAATAACACAAGTGGATGGCTTTAATGAACGAAAGTTTATTCTCTCACAATCTAGTAGGCTAGGAAGCCCAAATTCAGGATGCCGGCTCTAGGGGAAGGCTCTGTCTCTGTCTACTCTGGGGGAAGGTCCTTGTCATCAATCTTCCCCTGACCTAGGAGCTTTTCAGCACAGGGATCTAGGGTCCAAAGCCTCATGCTCCTGCCTCTTCTCTTTTGGTAGTAATGAGGTCCCCAAGTCTCTGCTTGCTTCTCTCTTTTAGATCTCAAAAGAGATTGACTTAAGACACAACCTAATCTTGTAGACTGAGCCCTGCCTTACTAATATAACTGCTTCTAATTTTACCTCATTAACATCATGGAGGTAGGATTTACAACACATAGGAAAATCACATCAGATGACAAAATGATGGACAATCATACAGTACTGGGAATCATGGCCTAGCTAAGTTGACACACATTTTGGGGGGACACAGTTCAATCCACGGCATTCCACCCTCTGACCTCCAAAAATTCATGTCCTTGCCTCGTGTAAAACACATTCATCCCATCATATCATAGCAAAAGTCTTAAGTCAACTCCAAGTTCAGAATCCAAAAAACTTCCTCTTCATTTGTAAAATCTAGAATACAAGTTATCTGCTTCCGAAGTACAATGGTGGAATAGACACAAGCTAGACATTTCCTTTACAAACGGGAGAAATTGGAGGGAAAGAAGGAATAACAGGCACCAAGCAAGTCAGCAGAATGCATTACATTAGCTCTCAAGGCTTGAAAATAATCCTCTGTTCTCTGAGACCATTTAGGCAATGGCCCTACCCTCCAAACTCTAGGCGTTGGCCACATGCAGTCCCTCAGCCCTGGGTTTCAGCTCTGCCTTCCAGGCCCACTGGAACAGCAACTCTGCCGCCTCACATTTGGATAGCTCCATTCTCCTAGTCCATCTCAGTGGCATCCTACTCCCTCATCCCCAGCAGGTCCTGTTCTTCTGCACCTTGGGCATGGTAGCCCCGTCCCCTCAGCATTGGTCAGTGGATCTGTTCCTATCCTGCTGGCACTCATAAATGGCAGCCCCACATTCCAAAACTGATGTGGTGAAGATCTGACTCTTTGAAGCCTAGGAGGGTATGGTTCCACCCTTTGAGACCCCAGAGGTTGTGGCCCTACCCTTTGTGCACTGAGGCAGCTCTGCTTCCTTAACTCCTTGTCTCTTCAGCCTCTGCTTCCTGGTTTCTTGGCCTGTTGGCCTCTTGGCCCTTGCTGACAGTGTCTGCCTTGCTGGGGCAGCTGTTCCAGAGGCTCTTTAGCTCCACTGATAAGTGCCTGAAGACACCTCACTTCGCCAGTAAACTTCTGCTGGAAGGCACTCCGCTCTCTTGCTCTAGCTCCATCGGTAAGTGCCTTGAGGCACCCCACTCCACCAGGAAGCCTCCTGTGCAAAGGCACTCAGCTCTCTCGATCAGTGGGTCAGCTCCAGTGTTGTCTCATTCTGGTCTCCTGGTTCTTCTGCTGCTGTTTCTCTGCTGCTACTGTTGCTTGGTAAATGAGAGGGTCAGCGAAAAAGAAGGAGACCCTCAATGAGACGGATTGACCCAGTGGCTGCAACAATGGGCTCAAGCATATCAATGATTATGAGGATGACACAGGACTGGGTAGTGTTTCGTTCTGTTGTACATAAGGTCACTGTGAGTTGGAACCAACTCAAGGACACCTAACAGCAACTGTTTCTCTGCTGTGGCTGTTTCTTTGCTACTGCTTTTCACTGTCTGTTTTGTCTCCAGTGTAACAGCTCTCCTCATTTCCTTCTGTCTGTGTCTTCACCAGAATTGTGTTTGATGTCCATAATTCCAACAACACTCTCTTCAAGGAAATCTAGGCTTTTACTATTAGGGACTTTAAAACTCTTCCAGCCTCTCTGTCCATTCAGTTTCAAAACCACTTCCACATTTTAGATATTTGTTAGAGCACCCTACTCCCAGTAATAAAATTCTATCTTAGTTATCTAGTGCTGCTATAACAGAAATACCACAAGTGAATGGCTTTAGCAAACAGAAGTAGATTCTCTCATAGTCTAGTAGGCTAAAAGTCCAAATTCAGGGTGCCAGTTCCAGGGAAAGTCTCTCTCTCTCTCTCTACTCTAGAGGAAAGTCCTTGTCATCAATCTTCCCTGGCCTAGGAGCTTTTCAGAGCAGAGATCTCAGGTCCAAAGAACTCGTGCTCCTGCCTCTTTTTGCTTGGTGGTAGTGAGGTCCCCAAATTTCTCTGTTTGCTTCTCATTTTTGTATCACAGAAAAGATTGACTTGGACTTCCGAAAAAGTGGTGCTCTAGGCAGAAGCACCACACCGTCCCTCCACAACAGAGATCTCAAAAACTAAGCCGAACAGAGAAAACAATAATCCTGAAACCCTAAAACATCAAATGAAGAGATAAAGAACTCAGCCAAGCGCCAAATGGACTGAGAAAACTGACAGAGAACGGAGAGTGAGGAGAGATTGATGCAGAGGTCCCCTACCAGCAAATGAAGCGCGGATCCGCCACCTTGGACACGTATCGGAGACCAGCAAACGGGGTATGAGAGAGAAGCTTCACGGAGCTTCCAGTGGGAGACAAAACAACCACTCCACACATAAAAATCTCCCCGCTACATCCTGCCTACTTGCACTGTGCACTTAACATCACACCACCAAGCAGCACAGGCACAGCCTACTGGAACCC
>NW_004445355.1:1621-7117 GCF_000243295.1 Trichechus manatus latirostris | reverse complement strand
AAAAAAAAAAAAAAGGAAAACCCTCAACAAGATGGTTTGACACAGTGGCTGCAACAAAAGGCTCAAGCATAACGATTGTGATGATGACACAAGACCAGGCAGTGTCTCGTTCTGCTGTACATAGCGTCGCTAGGAATCAGAACCAACTCGATGGTACCTAAGAACACAAATGTCCTCTGAAGCACTTAAGGGTGAGAACACCTGCTCTCGGGGGCATCTGGGTAGAGATGCTCTCACACTCAGATAAATCAACCTGCCCCAAACGTGGGGTTAACCTACATCTCGCTTTCCTGAAACACAAGATCACAGTCATTAAAAGAGATAGTTTGAGGCTTCAATCTGCCCTCTCATCCTTTCAGCTGCTAGGCTGGGTTTTGAAGAAAGAACCATATACCACTCCTTCCAAGTTGCACTGAAGGCATTGGTGAAAAACAAGGCTCCAGAAATTAACTGAATACAAATTGAGATGTTTCAACAAATGGATGCAACACTAGAAGCACTCACTCATCTATGCCAAGAAATGTGGAAGACAGCTAACTGGCCAACAGACTGGAAGAGATCCATATACGTGCCTATTCCAAAGAAAAGGTGATCCAACGGAATGCGGAAATTATCAAACAATATCATATGCAAGTAAAATTATGCTGAAGGTAATTAATCAATGGTTGCTACAGTACATTAACAGGGATCTGACAGAAATTTAAGCCAGATTCAGAAGAAGATATAGAACGAGGGAGATCATTGCTGATGTCAGATGGATCCTGGCTGAAAGCAGAGAATACCAGAAAGATATTTACCTGTGTTTTATTGACTATGCAAAAGCGTTCAGCTCTGTGGATCATAACAGATTATGGATGACATTGCAAAGAATGGGAATTCCAGAATATTTAGTTGTGCTCATGAGGAACCTGTACATAGACCAAAAGGCAGTCATTCGAACAGAAGAAGGGGATACTGCATGGCTTAAAGTCGGGAAAGGTGTGCATCAGGGTTGTATCTCTTCACCATACTTATTCAATCTGTATGTTGAGCAAATATTCCGTGAAGCTAGACTATATGAAGAAGAGCAGGGCATCATAATTAGAGGACAACTTGTTAACAACCTCTGATGTGCAGATGACACAACCTTGCTTGTTGAAAGTGAAGAGGACTTGAAGCACATACTGATGAAAATCAAAGACTACAACCTTCAGTACGGATTACACCTTAACATACAGAAAAAATATTCTCAAAACTGGACCAGTAAGCAGCATCACGAAAAATGGAGAAAATATTAAAGTGGTCAAGGATTTCATTTTACTTGGATCCACAATCAACACCCTTGGAAGCAGCAGTCGAGAAACCAAATGACTCATTGCACTGGGCAAATGTGCTGCGAAAGACTTCTTTAAAGTACCGAAAAGCAAAGATGTCACTTTGAGGACTAAAGTGCGCCCAACCCAAGCCATGGTATTTGCAATCACCTCATATGCATGCAAAAGCTGGACAATAAATAAGGAAGAACAAAGAAGATCTGATGCCTTTGAATTATGGTGTTGGCAAAGAATATTGAATATACCGTGGACTGCCAAAAGAACGTACAAATCTGTCTTTGAAGTAGTACAGCCAGAATGTTCCTTAGAAGTGAAGATGACGAGACTTCATCTCAGGTACTTTGGACATGTTATCAGAAGGGTCTATTCCCTGGAGAAGGACATCACGCTTAGTAAAGCAGAAGGTCAACATAAAAGAGGAAGACCCTCAATGAGATGGATTAACACAATGGCTGCAATGATAGGCTCAAACATAGTAATGATTGTGAGGATGACGTAGGATCAGGTAGTGTTTTGTTCCATTGTACACAGGGTCGCTGTGAGTCAGTACTGACTCGATGGCACCTAACTACAACCAAGCTACATGGGAAGAAGTAAACAGGCCCAGGATCCACTGAATGATGATTAGAATTAATGGTCTGGTTTTATGCTTTTCTCCTTTGAAGTCTTCATCAGGTCATTTGTTCGTGGCTCCTGGAATGGGATTATTTGGCAGTCATTGCCAAGAGGAGGAACTTGCCTTCAGAGATCTGAATTAAGAATAATTACCACTGCTATTGGCAGTGGAAAGAAGATGAGAAAATTCAGCCTCAGAGACACAGAGGCCTCTGCTTAACCAGGAGTATTTCTCACACACTTGAACAGAGAAAAAGCTCAATCTACCCAAATCCCCATCTGTGGAGCTTCCAGAGCAGGTAGTTCACGTCTGAGACAAAACTGTCCTCTCAGAGCAAATATCCAACCACTAATGTACAAAAAGTTTGTAGAAAAAGAAAGGAATTTCAATGGTTGCTTGATTTCACAACCCAGGTAGCTGAGGCAGAAAAATCAAATTCATTTTTTTTTTCTGGATGATGCCACTAAAATAAAGCATGCTGGCCACTTGATAAATTACAGAAGTGAGTTCCATACTTTGGCTTTTCAAGATGACTAGCTGCAATCATGATGATTATACAGATAATCTAAATCTTCTCTAATAGAAGATAATTACAAGATCATTTTGCCCAATATGATCAATTTACACGTGGGAAAACTGAGGCCCAGAAAGGGAAGGGGCTTGATGGAGGTATTACAGACTGCCAATGGCTTGTGCTGTCGAAATGACCTGTGTTTGGTGGTTCCCTGAAAAATCTGGCAGCTAGAACACATCTGCATCAGAATTGCGGAATTTCATTCCCTGAAATGACCCAGCCAAAGAGCACTGATGACCACCTAAACCCAACCCTGAATTTCAGAGGCGAAGAAACTGAGGTCCAGGGAGACAGAGGACCTGAAATGCATATTTCTGCTCCTGCTTTACCAGGAGAAGGTACATTACCTATTAGAATATATCGTATACATTTTAGCTATTATGGTTGTGTTCCATAATTTAGTGAAAATGACTATTTGTGGAACTAAATATATTACATACATTTTCTCTACATGTTAGCAAGTTAGAAATTCTTGTCCCCACTTTGTGGTTGAGTAATTGGGTTCCTAGAGGTGAAGTATCTTGCTGTGTCCATTGAGATTGTTATACGTGGAGCTAGGATTCAAACCCAGTTCTGCTTGAATGCATGGTGCCCAACTGCCCCAAGCCCACTACCCTGTTTATCATCCAGCTGATACACTCGGTAATCAAAGGTCATTGAAAAGTAAGTATAATAATTTGTAGGAATTTTAGGATCAGGACCATTTTACTTCTTCAGAAAGTGATAACATTCTGGAAACAAAAAGAATAAAATATTCAAACATCTTGAAGCTTTGCTATGTAAATATTCATTTATTCATCCATACACCCATTCATTCATTCATTCATTCAGAAGCTGGCTGAGCACTTACTGTACATTAGCCATATTGCTAGACCTTACAGAGATCAGGGAGGAATTATTCACAAGCCCTGCTTTCAGAAGTTCAAAACTAGTAAAGGAAGGTATGGTTGATTATATAATGAATTTACATCATACATCCCTGCTCATTGCCATGTGACTTACTTCCACCTCCCATGGAAGCTTTATAGTTCTTGCCCCATTGACTTTGGACTTGACCAGTAGAATATGGAAGACATAAAATATATCATGTCCAAGCCAAAGCTTTAAAGATATTGCACATTTCCATTTATCTACCTATGCCATGATAATGGTAGGTTCCAGATAGGTGTTGCTCCATCAGAATGGGTCCTAGAATGACAAGACATGGAGTAGAGCTCAATCCCAGTTAGAACATGAAGCAGAGCCACTCTGCAGCTTGCAAGTATCACGAGTGAGAAATAAATCTTAATATACATTGCTGAAATTTTAGAGTCGTTTGTTACAGTGGCAAAGCTGACCAATGGAGAGGGCATGGAGATTAGACAAACCAATTCCAACACAAGGTTGAATTGATAACTTCCAAGAGAAATACAAGTACAATTTTACAAGTCCACGGAAAGAAATAGATCTTTTCTGTTGATAAAATTCAGGGGGGTCCTTTGGAGATGGTGGTATGTAAACAGCACAGTGAACATGGTAGGATTTGAATGTGGAAATCAGAAGGGCCAGATCCTAATGCCCCAATTATTCAAGGCTAGGACAGGGAGTTGGAAGGAAGAGGCAATAGGATTTGTTAGGTTGAAAATTCTTTAGGGCTGTACTCATTTTGGTAAACCACTGTCTGTGTGTAGGATCTTAGGAACCCTGGTCATAATAGACTGATTTCTCCCTCAGAGGTGTTGGAGTGCACACTACAATATACACTTGATGAAGCTTGGGAGGACTGCCTTAAATTCAGAAGTGAGCAGAAAGTACAAAATAAAACAGCAGAGTAGAAAGATTCACTGCTGTTCTTGAAACTAAAGAGCTTTGTGAATTTAGAGCATGTTCAGCCCCTACCTAGCCTCAATTTCCCCACCCATATGCTGAGGGAATGGAGGCAGAATCCCTAAGGATTTTTTCAAATGGGAAAAATCTGAGCTGCTAAGCATTCATTTGCATGAAGAACTCCAACGTTAAGTTTGATTTCAGCAGCCAATTAAGTGTCATGTCACACATACATATAAGGTTGCTATGTTGACCCAGACTATGCAAAACATCAGCTTTGTCTGTGATAAAGGTCTACCAGTTAATTGCCAGTCTCCCCACTCTTCTGGGTCTTGTTCTTTCACATCCACATTAACCTTCAATTTTCCTCTGTCATTTCTTAAAAACTGCATTATTCTTTAGGGACTGCCTCTTTCTCCCACCTTTTAACTCTCATCTGCTTACAAACAAATGCTGAATTCCATATTCATTTTCTTCTGTCTTCCTTATTCCTTCCTCTAATTTTGACAGAACCTTGGGTTTTTCACTGTATAGCTGGGTCTGAGCTGCTCAGGCTGAACCCCTTAGTTGCCCCTGATATTGATCCCATACACCAAAACCATATCAGAAAATTCTGTTGGACGTGTGTTCAAAAGAGAGCTAAAATCTGAGCTCTTCTTAACAATTTCACCACTAACTGTGATGGTTAAGATTGTGTGTCAACTTGGTGGGGCCATGATTCTCAGTGTTTTGGCAATCATATAATGTTGTGATCACTGCTCTGTTGAGATTTGATACATGATCACCTCCACGTTGGGATCTGCTGTGAGTAGCCAATCAGTTGAAGGGGAGTTTCCTTGGGAGTATGGCCTGCATTGAGCAGGGGCACATTCTGGCAAGGCTCAGGGGCTTTTGCTCATTCTGGATTGTACAGCTGCTCCTTTTTGTATGACCTCCTGTTCTTGGGACTTGAGCTAGCAGCTTACCTGCAGTCTTGCCTGCTGATCTTGGGATTCGTTGATCTTCACAGCCTGAGAGCAACAGCCCTGTTCTCCGTCCTGCTGATCTTGGGTTCGCCAGCCCCTGCAGCTACGTGGAACAGGAGAAGCCTCTTTCCTGACACACAGACTGGGACATTACAGCCTCTACAACTGTGTGAGCCATTTCCTTGATATAACTCTCTCTCTCTCTCTCTCTCTCTCTATATA
>NW_004445355.1:0-1521 GCF_000243295.1 Trichechus manatus latirostris | reverse complement strand
GCAGCCTAAGACACTAGCACTGTACTCTCTCATTAGTAGTTGCTGTAGACTCCTAACTGGTATCCCTACTCCTTCCATTGTCCCTAGATTCTACTCTCCACACAGCTTCCAGAATTATATTTTACAAAGTAAATCAGATGTGACATCCATGAAAATGTGCTAATCAGATCTCCTGAAGCCAGGGAGCATCATCAATCGAGGACCCAGCTCCTGTCCCTCTGGATCCACCACCATGTTTGTGCCAAGGCCATGCTGCTCAAAGCCTACTCCTAGCCAATGATCAATCATAATGGGGACAGTTATGGGGAACCATTTCTAAAAGATGTGGGACTGTTCCAGTCAGTGGCTTTAGATAAGGAATCCCATTGGCCCGGCCAAATCTTTCCTAGAACTACACTGCAGTCCTAAACCCTTCCTATCCAATCCTGCTTTCTTCCCCCTCTCCTTTTACAGACCAGGCCGGCATGAATGTCTGAAAGTTCTCCACACTTACTCCAGCCTTCACAGGCATCTCATCAATGCTTTCTAAGTGAACTCAAAAACAATAACAATAATTCAATATACCTATTTTCAGACACATTATAATCAAGCTGCTGAAAACTAAAGACAACAAAAAAATGTGAAAACGAGCAGAGAATAATAACTCATTACTTCTAGGGGAACATGATGTGCGTGACTACAGATTTCTCATGTGAAACCATGGAGACTGGAAGAAAGTGGACAATATTTTTAAAGTGCTGAGAGTAAAGAACTGTTAACCCAGAAATCTATATCCAGTGAAAATATTATTTAGCAATGAAGATGAAGAAAACAAAGGCAGATGAAAGAAAACTAAGTAATTTGTCATCAGCAGGCACTCACAAAAAAAAATAAGTAAAGTGTAGAACTATCAATCTAGTAGAAGTCATAGAAGAAAACTTCATGAAAATA
Organism: Trichechus manatus latirostris; assembly: GCF_000243295.1. Taxonomy (NCBI): domain Eukaryota; kingdom Metazoa; phylum Chordata; class Mammalia; order Sirenia; family Trichechidae; genus Trichechus; species Trichechus manatus. Next base: position 591 of record NW_004445355.1, on the reverse strand, counting down.
TGAGGGAAAAATTATGATCCATAAATAGATAAAATGACAGGATAGATTTCAAGAAAGTTTAAAAAAAAAGTCTGCAAATGATGATATTAAAAGAATGAAAGGATAAACTATAGACTGAGAGAAAATATACTGAAATTACAGAACCAATAAAGAATTGTTTCAAAAATATATAAAGGCGTCTTCAAAATCAACAATAAGAAAATAAACAACCTGAAAAGTCAAGAAGTTGTCAATGATTTTATGCTACTTGGATCCACAATCAACTTCCATGGAAGCAGCAGTCAAGAAATCAAATGACATATTGCATTCCACAAATATGCTGCAAAAGACCTCTGTAAGTTTTAAAAAACAAAGGTGTTACTTTGATAACTAAGATATGCCTGATGCAAGCGATGTCTTTTTAATTGCTTCATATGCAGGTAAAACCTGCATAATGAGCTCTTCTGGCAACATGGCACTCTAGGCAGAAGCACCACGCTGTCCATCCACAGCAAAGATCCGAAAAACTAAGCCAAACAGAGAAAACTACAATCCTGAAACCCTAAAACATCAAATGAAGAGATAAAGAACTCAGCCAAGCACCAAATGGAG
>NW_004445354.1:4488-10394 GCF_000243295.1 Trichechus manatus latirostris | reverse complement strand
AGCTCTATTCGGGAGTGTGCCCTTCTGCTCATCTTAACGCAGGCTCTGCTCTGAGAAATGTCTTCCTGCTGGTAGCTCTGCCGAGGTCTTACAGGGAAGACGTGAAACAGGAGCGCTCAGAACCTGGTTGGACAAATTCCACAACCAATGTATGGCTAACACCTCGGGGACCTGAGTTCCTTTCCCAGTACACTGAATTATGATATATAAACAGTCTTTATCATAAGAACAGTACATTTGCTCATACTCAAGACTACTTGCTTATAGACTTTTGCCCTAGAACAAATCAACCTTCACTGATTCTGCATTAACATTAACACACTGACATGAGTCATGTTTTCATTCACAGCAGTGTAATACGTCAACTTCTTAATTTGGGGGATCTTTGCATGTTACAGTACAAACGGTATGTTTTTTTAATATAGCACTTTTTAACACTGTGTAAAAAAAGTTTAGCATTCTCTGTATCTATGATAGAGCCACGCTAACCAAAAGGTTGGCAGTTGGAATCCACCAGGTGCTCCTTGGAAACCCTTTGGGGCAGTTCTACTCTGTCCTATAGGGTCGCCTTGAGTTGGAATCGACTCAAGGGCAAAGTTTGGTCTTTTTTATATCTGTGATAGAATTCTGTTGATCACAATATAACCTGGTAAATTCAGTTCTCATTCAGAGTATTGAGGTACCTCTGTCAGAAGCCTCTCTCTTTAAGCCTGTTGGAAAAGCCTCACAAAATGATTGTTAAGCCACAGAATGAAGAATCAGGAAATTCAAATTACTGTGGCGAGCGCTGACACATGGCAAGCCTAGTAATGCCCTCTATTAACTGTGCCTTTTTCTCAAAAAGCACTGCCCTGCTGTCAGCCACACCCATCAGTACCTTTTTGGCTATTTTTGTATTTTAAATTCCGAACTGGGGACCCACATACCTGCCATGAGAAATGATGCTTCACGGTGGATGCAGGGAAGGCACGAGGAGCCTTTGCTGGAAAAGAGCGGCGCTGGATCACAGAGCTGGGCTGGAAGCCAAGGAATCCAAAAGCTGTATATGTAAAAAATGTAAAATCAGAGAGAAAGAAAAATTGTATATTCGAATGACGTTCTTGAATCATCTACTGGTGAGCCACCTATGTGTAGTATGAGCAAGAAGCAGTAAACTACCAGCTTCTAAAATGTTCCGGAAATCACAATACAGGAAATTCTCACTGTATATTTGTAATACAAAGCCTATGATTAGCACAATAGAAGGTGAGAGGGAGTTATTTTTAATCTTTGAAAATAAAAATAATCTAGAAAAAATATGTTTAAGCCACATAAAAGCCTGGACAAAAGAAGGTAAATTTGCTTTGTGTGATAAAATTCTGCAAATAAATTTTTTCTTTTAATAAAAAAAAACAATTACTGGGTGTTTACATTGTGCCAAACAGTATAAAGCACTTTACACATGTGAACTTGTTTATTTATCAACATAAAGAAGATACTATAAATATCCTGATTTAGCAATGAGAGAGCCAAGGTCCAGCTGGGTAGGTAACTTGTCCAGGGTCATTTAAGATTGAGACACAGGCAGTTTTACACCAGAGCACACATTCTTAGAGGCAGCACACCCACCTAATCAACCCACTTCCTCTGTGCCTATATTTTCTGTAGATTTCCATTGCTTTTCTTTTGCACAGAGTGGTTTGTCTAACCATTTTTGTGTGCCCCATCCCTGACACTTTGAACCAGCCAGGGTAGGCAAACATCCCATTACCCATAAACATGTACACACACATACACACACACACACACACACACCCCTTATCACCGGGTCTAAGCCCACATTTCAGTGTCTCACTCACATTTACCTTGAAGTCTTCTTTCAACCCCTCACTTTCCAATGTTCCATTCCTTAAGGTCCTTTGAACATGCCTGCAGCTGCTCTAATAAATTTTATTTTAACTAAGATTTTAACTATTTACAGTGTTATCTCACTCAAATAATATGCTAATATTTCAGCTTACACTTTTTTTTATGGTCGTCCTCAACAGAGGGCCCTAACGAGCATTTCAAATGTGGGGTAGACAGGTAGACTGGGAGTCCTGAGAGCAGGGACCTTGATCTGTGATGTGGTCTCTGGAAACACAATCTACCATTCATCCCCATGCAAAACGAACTCCATGTTAAGGCGTGTTTTGTAGTTTTTTAAGTATTCAAATATTCCACCTTTTTGTAAAATTGAGTTTTTCATCAGAAAGTCAAGGCTTGTGGTTGGGTCTCTGAGTTTCCATGCAGCCCAAAGTTTTTCATCTTTTCAACTTGTCTCCCGTGTGTATGTAGAGTTGCTCCACGCACCCATCAAAATGCTAAAATCTAGATCCTTACTGGAGGATGGGAACACAGAAATTCCTTTATACAGCTCATTTGCAAATCCAAGTTGACAGGCACTATGTTTATAAGTGATCCTTTGACACATTTGAATTCTGTCCTTTGTAGGTTGTAGTGTAAGACAATTGTGAAGAAGCAGAAAGCCACCTAATTTTGCTCACTTTTGCCAAATATAAACATGTCTTAACTAAATATGAGTTTAGGATTTTTCTTTCAGCTTCAGTTTTGTGGTGTAACACAGTTGTGAGAACTGTAATAAAATATACAGTAGAAATTATTAATATACTTTTAAACTATCAAGGTTATCTTTATTGGAAAATTATTCTAAGTTTTTAGAGTCATGCCTGGTGAGAGATACATCATTTATTGTATTCTTTTTCATCTTTGTTCCGTAACTCAGAAGCAGAAAACCTGCAAAGTCATACCCAACTCATGAACTATAGACTCAAGGCACAAACCAGATATCTATATATCTGCATCTGTATCAATAGCTCCCTTACATTTTTTTCTGATCTGCCAACTCTTGTTGATCCATTTTGGTGTGTGGGCCGTTGAATTGTACTTACACCACAATGTCCCTACCACTCTTGCCCACGGGTATCAGAGATTGTCAGTGCCCCACTCAAATCTCTACAAATTTTGAAGAACTTGGGCAGACGCTTGCATCTTTGTGCCTGGGGGCTTATTTCCCCTTGTTGTTGTTAGGCAGCCCTAGTCAATTTCGAATCACAACCACCTCAGGTGACAGAGTAGAACTGCCCCAGAGGGTTTGCTAGGATGAAATTTTATGAGAGCACATCTCCAGGTCTTTCTCCTGCAGAGCCACTGAGTGGGTTCCAACTGTCAACCCTTCATTTAACAGCCAAGCACTTCATTGTTGCCCCAACAGGGCTCCTTTCTTTTCCCCTAGAACTATTGAACCAGCCTTGGTCTTCTCACATCATTGAATCTGGGATTTTATATAAAAGTATCCCAGCTCATTTCGTTTCTCTACTGTGCATGCATTGGTAATGAATATTTGAAAAAAGCAATGTGTCAATGAAAGGTGTCCCCCGTAATGAAGACCAGGGAAAAAAATCCCTTGATATGTGAGGAAAAGGAGAGTAAGCATAATGGCTGAAGACTGTAAAAAGATCAAAGAGAGAGGTCAGAGAAACAGAAACAGAGGAAGCATGCTGTGAGAGGAGAGGCTACATCAGTGACACTTGTCCTCCACTCACACCAGCACTTCCCTTCATCAAGGTCCGGAATCAATATGGGATTTGAGTAAACATCTGAAGACAACTCACTCTCTGATGGGTGAGCATGCGTTTCCTGCACCCAGGGGATACTATGGCTATTCTTCTCATCAGTATCTGAAGATAAGTCCCTTAAAAAGCAGAAAGCATCTGTCATAGTCAATATCATCTAGACATCCTTGTATCTCCAACATTCAGGTACACCTGTAAACCTTCAGCAAAGAAAAAGAAAGAAAACAAAGAAAAAAATCATGGACTGCAAATAGTGAGGTAGAAAGGAAAGAATATGTCTGAAATTTAGTTTGACTAAACTAAAGGAGTCTGAGATCTATCCTGGCCTGGAAGGCTAATAAAAGGCTTTCCCTTTACTTTACATGGAGCCTTGGTGGCCCAGTGGTTAAGTGTTCAGCTGCTGTCTTAGTCTTCTACTGCTGCTGTAACAGAAACACCACAAGTGGATAGCTTCAACAAACTGTAATTTATTCTCTCACAGTCTAGCAGGTTACAAGTCCAAATCACGGCATCAGCTCCAGGGGAAGGCTTTCTCTCTCTGTTGGCTCTGGAGGAAGGTCTTTGTGATGCATCAGTCTTCCCTTGGTCTGGGAGCATCTCAGGGCAGGAACCTCAGGTCCAAATGTTGCGCTCTACTCTCGGCACTGCTTTCTTGGTGGTATGAAGTTCCCATGTGTCTCTACTCGCTTCACTCTTTTATATCTCAGAAGAGATTGGCTTAAGACACAATCTCATCAATATAACTGCCACTAATCCATCTTATTACATCGTAGTGATAGAGTTTACAACACATAAGGAACTTACTTCAGGTTACAAAATGGTGCACAGTCAGACAATACTGGGAATCATGACCCAGCCAGGTTGACAGATATTCTGGGGGAACACAATTCTGTCCATGACAGCTGCTAATCAAAAGGTTGGCAGTTTAAATCCACCAGTCGCTCCTCGGAAACCCTACGGAGCAGTTCTTCTCTTTCCTATAGGGTCCCTAAGAATACTAATCGACTAAATGGCAATGGATTTTATTCCTTTACAGAGAAAGTTGATAGAAGTGGAAAAAACACAAGGAAAGTCAATGCTTCTTTGGTGCAAGACATGAGTAAGGACAGGTGGGAAAAACAATAGTTGATTTTTCATCATAACCCTTTCTGTACCATGGATTTTAAAAGTACGTTCAAGTTTAAGTCTGATTTTTTTTCAAGAGACACAACTAAGCAAAAAAAGAAGAGAAAACTCCAAGAAGCACAATTCATAACTATCAAAGAGAGAACTTGATAGCAGATACCTTGCTTTGATTTCGGGATTTTCTTACCCATGAAACCAAATATTCACTTTAAAGAAATCCCTGACCAAAATTATTCTTCCAGAGGCTTTTCTTTAACCCAAAGTTGCAAATCCTTTCTCTCCTGTTTGAAGCCAGGCTTACTAAATTTGAATTTCTAAACATATGCCTGGGTAGAGTGCCCGAGATCATCTCGTGACCTGATATCAGTTGATCTCAGTAAAGGGGAGAAGACAGGGTTCAATCAATCGTGTTAAGATTAGCCAGTGGTTGGTCTTCCCTCCTCTTCTCTTTCTAAGTCTCTTGTACCTAGCTTCTTCAAGCCATTTGCTTTTTTCTGGAATCTAAATAGTCTCCCTGTATGCATATAGAAAGAATGTTTGGAATAAACTTTACATTCACATTTCATTGAGTTTTGATTATTTTTAACACTTTGGTGTCAGAAATGGGATTCAGAGAAAACTGGAGATCCATCCAGACATCACTGAGCCAAGTACCCCATTTTGTGATGAGAGATCAAACATATGGTACAAAACATGGGAATTAAAGAGTCTTTTGTCTTTCAACATATCTAGGTCAACCTAAAACCAAAAACAGAACCCATTGCCTTGAGTTGATTCCAAGTCAGCCTAAACACAGGTAAGTGACTGAGATTGCACAGTTCTTCTTGACAATGAGGCAGAAAGGGTGGGGGAGGATCTGACCTCCATTGCCTTACCCTCAGGCCTGCAGCTTGTGGATGTAGTGTCAAGAGAGCTTATGAAGAAAGGACCTCTCTCAACCAGATCAAGAATTTTTTTTTTTTATATTTGATTGTACTTCGGATGAAGGTTTACAGAACAAATAGTTTCTCATGAAACAGTAGTACACATGTTGTTTTATGACATTGGTGAACAACCCCACAACATATTAACCCTCTAACTTCTCAACCTTTTTTTTTTTTGGTGAAAATACACATAGCCAAAGAAACACCGTTTCAAAAATTTCTACATACACAGTTCAGTGACATT
>NW_004445354.1:3035-4388 GCF_000243295.1 Trichechus manatus latirostris | reverse complement strand
ATCAAGGTTATCTTTATTGGAAAATTATTCTAAGTTTTTAGAGTCATGCCTGGTGAGAGATACATCATTTATTGTATTCTTTTTCATCTTTGTTCTGTAACTCAGAAGCAGAAAGCCTGCAAAGTCATACCCAACTCATGAACTCTACACTCAAGGCACAAATCAGATATCTATATATCTGCATCTGTATCAATATCTCCCTTAGATTTTTTTCTGATCTGCCAACTCTTGTTGATTCATTTTGGTGCGTGTGCAGTTGAATTGTACTTACACCACAATGTCCCTACCACTCGTGTCCCCGTGCAGCAGAGATTGTCAGCGCCCCACTCAAACCTCTACAAATTCTGAAGCACTTGGGCCGCCTCCCGCGGCTCTGCGCCTGGGGGCTTCTTTCCCCTTGCTGTTGCTGTTGTTGTTGTCAGGCACCACTAGTCAATGTCGACTCACAGCCACCTCAGGTGACAGAGGAGAACCACCCCAGAGGGTTTGCTACGATGAAATTTTATGAGCGCACATCTCCAGGTCTTTCTCCTGCAGAGCCACTGAGTGGGTTCCAACTGTCAACCCTTCATTTAACAGCCAAACACTTCACTGTTGCCCCAGAAGGGCTCCTTTCTTTTCCCCTAGAACTGTTGAACCAGCCTTGCTCTTCTCACACCATTGAATCTGGGATTTTATATAAAAATATCGCAGCTCATTTCATTTCTCTAATATGCATGCATTGTTAATGAATATTTCAAAAAAACACGTGTCAATGAAAGGTGTCCCCCATCATGAAGACCAGGAAAAAATTCCTTCATATGAGGAAAAGGAGAATAAGCAATGGCTGAAGATGGTAAAAAGATCAAAGACAGAGGTCAGAGAAACAGAAACGGAGGAAGCATGCTGTGAGAGGAGAGGCTGAATCCCTGACACTTGTCCTCCACTCACACCAGCACTTTCCTTCATCAAGGTCCGGAATCAATATGGGAGTTGAGTAAACGTCTGAAGACACCTCACTCTCTGATGGGTGAGCATGTGTTTCCTGCACCCAGGGGATACTTTGGCTATTATTCTCATCAGTATCTGAAGATAATTCCCTTAGAAAGCAGAAAGCATCTGTCATAGTCAATATCATCTAGACATCCTTCTATCTCCAACATTCAGGTACACCTGTAAACCCTCAGCAAAGAAAGAGAAAAAAAACAATAACAAAAAAGATGGAAGTCAAATAGTGAGGTAGAAAACAAAGAATATGTCTGAACTTTAGTTTGACTAAACAAAAGGAGTCTGACATCTACCCTGGGCTGGAAGGCTAACCAAAGACTTTCCTGTTCCTTTACACGGAGCCTTGGTGGCCCAGTGTTTAGTGTT
>NW_004445354.1:0-1706 GCF_000243295.1 Trichechus manatus latirostris | reverse complement strand
CATTCACATTTCATTGAGTTTTGATTATTTTTAACACTTTGCTCTCATAAATGGGATTCAGAGAAAATTGGAGATCCATCCAGACATCACTGAGCCAAGTACCCCATTTTGTGATGAGAGATCAAACATATGGTGCAAAACATGGGAATTAAAGAGTCTTTCGTCTTTCAACATACCTAGGTCAACCGAAAACCAAAAAACAGAACCCATTGCCTTGAGTTGATTCCAGCTCAGCCTAAACACAGGTAAGTGACTGAGATTGCGCAGTTCTTCTTGACAATGAGGCAGAAAGGGTGGGGGAAGAATCTGGCCTCCATTGCCCTACCCTCAGGCCTGCAGCTTGTGGATGTGGTGTCAAGAGAGCTTTTGAAAAAAGGACCTCTCTCAACTAAGTCAACATATTCTTAAAAAATTAGAGTCACAATGAAGAAAACTCACCTCTCACCTCAGGTTTCTCTGTGTAATAGAGCTAAACTGCTTTTCTTAAAGATTATATTAGTTAGGCGTTAAGACTACTGAGAAAAACATGCATCGCTTAATGTCCATGACACATTCTGTGAAATAGAACATTGTGTGATCTGGATGTTGTGCCCACACCAGGCAGTCCCTGGGTTATGAACATCCTACTTACGTACAACCCGTAGTTATGAACCAACACCTATAAAGCCTATTACATTAAAAATTCCAGATACATACAATGGTTTGCAAGAACAAACAGGTGCTGCTTTGTGACACACCTCGAAACATGATTATTATTATTACTATATTATTATGGGAAAGACATTTCTGCGTATCTGGACGTATTTCTCTAGTGTTTTCTATGCACAGAAATGTACCACTATATATTCTGTATAACCTTATGGGACCACAAATACATATGCAGTCAGAGGTTCACTGAACAGTGCATGACTATACAGACTTCTGTTTCCCCTCCCCACAAGAAAAATGATTAGTTTGGTTTCCCAAAAGAAATGTTTCTTTTCTTTTCTTTCTTTATTTTTCTTTTCTCCAAACACCTTTGCACTTGTCAAACAAAATCTGTAGATGTAAAATAGTATGTGTATGTGAGCTCATTAGCAGAAGGGGTAACTACCGATATCGGCAATATCAGAAAATAGCATGGAGGATGTTTCTTTACAATGCTCATTTAGTAAATCATTGGGAGATAGCAACAATGAACGCACTGTCTGTCCATCACCTCTTCTTGATAAGATTGGGAAATGAGTTCTGACCTCGCAGACCCTCTGAGGTCAGACCTAAAATAAAGTGTCTGTTTATTTCAGAATATAAGAACGTACTAAAGGACAGAGCTTGGAAAAGTTTTATTGGCCGTGGTGTAAAATAGTGAGTCTGAAAAGCTATGAAATACGTCAGAAACTTAACAAAGTTTCATCAGTTTTGATGGTGTTCTTTCCTTGTTTACTCTTTATTGCCTGCACCTGTAACATGAAAAGATACTTTTACTTCTGTGCAACCTGCCTACGAGGCAAAGGTTTTGTGTCTCTGAGGTATGTTAACTTCTATGCCCTTGACAAGAAGCCAAGCCACGTGATTTTGAAAAAGCTAAGGTTTTTGTTTTTATTTCTTTTAAACCCTCTGCTTAGATAACGATTGTTTTTCATTGACCTTTAATAAACTTCTGACAACATGGAAACTTCATGAAAAGACACAAAAGGATTTTTCCTGCTTTGCAAGGAAATAGTTGT
>NW_004445353.1:5307-7029 GCF_000243295.1 Trichechus manatus latirostris | reverse complement strand
AATTCACATTTTCTTATTTACGTACAGCGTATTTCACTTTTTAATAAACAATTCCATGAGTTTTCCCAAATGCATGCAGTCAGGTAACCACCAACACAGTAAAGACAGAAAATAGTCTGTCACCATCACCATTTCCCTGTACCACTTTGCAGTGAACCCTCCCCTGGCCCGCCAAAAAAAAACAAAAACAAACCAAACCCACTGCCATCAAGTCAATTCTGACTCACACAGCAACCCTATAGGACAGAGTAGAACTCCTCCGTAGGATTTCCAAGGAGCAACTGGTGGATTCGAACTGCCAACCTTTTGGTTAGCAGCTGAGCTCTTAACCACTGCACCACCAGGGCTCCTCTGGCTGACCAGGCCCTAGTAACTACTGATGTATTATTTTCCTATAATTTAGTCTTTTCCAGAACGTCGTATGAATGGAATTATACATGTGGAGCCATTTGAGTCTGGTCTTTCACTTAGTGTAATGCATGTTCATTCATGTCCTCGTATTTTCTGTAGTTGTTTCTTTTTATTATTGAGTAGTGGTCCAGTGAATGGACGTACTACATTTGTTTATGCATTCATAAATTTATAGGCATTTGGCTTTTGCCCAGGTTTTGGCAATTATGGACAAAACTACTATCTACATTTGTATACAGAATTTGTATCAGTACAAGTTTTCATTTCTCTGTAGTAAGCACCATAGAACTATGAGGCTTTATTGGATCATATGGTAAATATACGTTTAATAAGAAACTGTCAAACTATTCTCCAAATTAATTGTATCATTTTTTTAACATCCACCATCACTGTGTGGAGACATACGCCATGTATTCCTTTATTATCCTTCTAGTGTCCATGAGATCAATGGTGATAACCCCAATTTCTCTCCTAATGTTGATAATTTGTTTCTTTTCTCTCTTTTTTCTTGGTTAGCTTGACTAGAGGTTTATCACTGTTATTGATATTTAAAAATAAAAAAACTTTTTGTTTTGTTGATTTTTCCTATTGTTTTTGTTTTCGATTTCATTGATTGGTTATCTAATTTTTATCTCCTTTTTTCTTGTTTTGGGTTTAGCTTGCTCTTCCTCCTCTAATGTCGTAAGGTAAAGCTTGGATTATTGATTTGATATCTTACTTTTTTCTAACATATGCATTTAATGCTATTCTTTTCTCTTTAAACGTTACGTTAGCTGCATCCTACAGATTTTGATAATTTGTATTTTATTTTTTATTTATTTCAAGGTATTTAACTTCTTTAAGGAAGCCTGGTGGCACAGTGATTAAGTGCTCAGCTGCTAACCTAAAGGTCAGCAGTTCAAATCCACCAGCCACTTCTTGGGAGAAAGATGTGGCAGTCTGCTTCCGTAAAGATTACAGCCTTGGGAAACCCTATAGGGTACTTCTACCCTGTCCTGTAGGGTCGCTATGAGTCACAATTAACTCGATGGCAGCGAATTTGGTTTTTTTTTTTTTTTTTTAACTTCTTTAGATACTTCTTTGACTTACAAAATAACAACAACAAACCCGTTTCCTTCGAGTCGATTCTGACATAGCAACCCTATAGGACAGAGTAGAACTGCCCCCATAGGGTTTCCAAGGAATGGCTAGTGGATTCAAACTGCCAACCTTTTGGTTAGCAGCCAAGTTCTTAACCACTGCACCACTACGTCTCCTCTTTGACTTAGGATGGGTCTTAGAAGTATGTGTAATTTTCAAATACATGGGAAT
>NW_004445353.1:3007-4521 GCF_000243295.1 Trichechus manatus latirostris | reverse complement strand
AAGGATACAGATTAAAATTAGCCAAGGGAAGAGACACATAGGGCAGAGTTCAGGAATGTATCTAATCTGGAGCTTCCAGTTGTCCTCTCCAGTGGCATCACTAGGGGTGCAGAAGTGAGGACTGCATCCCCTGATACTGTCAGAAGGGGTGACGCCAAAATGACCCCAGGGTCTACAGAGGCAGCGGCAGCGTTGGGCAGGCCAGCCCTGTCAGGGGAGGGGCCGCCAAGGCAAGGGCGTCATTAGGGTTGGTGTCACACATCATCCAGTGTGGTAACTTGTCACCACCCCCCACCCCCTAGTCACACCAGTCAGGGTGTAGGTGCCGGGCTGCAGTAACCATCATTGGTTGGAGAGGAGGACTCTGCCTTGGCCAATGGGAGAGATGAGGAGCTGCAGGGCTGGGAGGGGAGGGGCCGCGCAGCATGGCACCAGGCCCTGCACGGGGGACAGGTGGGTCCAGGCCACTCTGTCCACCAGGAGGTGTTCGCTGGCCAGCCCCATCCACGGGAGGCATGTGACACCATGGTGTACTGGGTGACACCAACCCTGGTGATACTACTGATCTTCTCCACATGGAGAGGACAGTATTAGTCTCCAGGTAGCAACGTGTGACAAGGCACAAAGAATATTGACGATCAAGGAAGTTCACCTGAGCCTTGGTGTCAGTCTCTATTGGGGCTCCATTATGTAGGTGGAGCCTTAGTGGCGTAGTAGTTAAGAGTTCGGCTGCTAACCAAAAATTGGCAGTTTGAATCCACCGGCCAGTCCTGGGAAACCTCGTGGGGCAGCTCTTCTCTGTCCTATAGGGTCGCTATGACTCGGCATCTACTCGATGGCAATGAGTTTGGTTGTTTCTTTTTTTTTTTTAAATTATGTAAGCATGTTTGACTGCTCAGGTGACTGATCTGTTTCCAGCTCGTGAGGAGGTTGAGCTAATATGATGTGACCCAAAGTCCCCACTCTAAATCACATTGTTGGTGTTGTTCAAAACCTTTACCCTAAATCACATTTGTTACTATCTGGCTGGCCAAAGGTTCCCACCCTAAATCACACTGTTGGTATTACCCAAAATCTCCAGGTAAACAAAGACATTCCCATCAGGTATGACATTCCAAGGGCTTAGAGATCACATTCTACAGGCAGAAATCAAATACTAGACCTATGTTCAGGCAAGGTTAAATGCTTTACTACACAGCCTGAAATTAATATAGCTACCTTTTAATTAGTGTTATCATGGTATTTCTCTTTCTGTCTCTTTCCTTTTAATCTATCAGAGTCTCTCTATATAAAATTATTTTCTTATAAAGAGCCTATAGTCGGGTATGGATTTTTTTTTTTCCTTTTCTTTGTTTGTTTATCCAATCTGACAATCTCTGTTTTTTAACTGGTATGTTTAGACAGCGCTTCTTCTTCTTTTTTTAAGTCTTGTCTTCTTTCTGTGTTTCTTTTTTGGATACTGTTATTGATTGAACTGTATCCTCCCAAAATTTGTGTTGGCAACGTAATCCCTA
>NW_004445353.1:0-1068 GCF_000243295.1 Trichechus manatus latirostris | reverse complement strand
TAGTTCCTTGGGTTTGAAGTAGTAGTGGTAGGAAAGAGAGACTTTTCAGGGCTATTTAATTCACATGTTTTTTACTTTCTCTTTCTCCTCAGCAGAATTTCTGAGTGTCTTAGTTATCCAGTGCTGTTATAAAAGAAATACCGCAAGTGGATGGCTTTAACAAAGAGAAGTTTTTCCTGTCACAGGGCAGTAGGTTAGAAGTCTGAATTCAGGGTGGCAGCTCCAGGGGAAGGCTTTCTCTTTCTGTTTACTCTGGGGGAATGTCCTTGTCATCAATCTTTCCTTGGGTCTAAGAGTTTCTCAGCGCAGGGACCCTGGGTCAAGGGTTCTGTTCTCCTGGCTCTTCTTTCTTGGTGGTATGAAGTCAGTCTCCTCTCTGCTCAATTGTCTCTTTTATATCTCAAAAGAGATTGACTCAAGATACAACCTAATCCTGTAGATTGAGTCCTGCTTCATTAACATAACTGCCTCTAACCCTGCCTCATTAACATAATAAAGGTAGGATTTACAATACATAGGAAAATCACATCAGATGACAAAATGGTGGACAACCATACAGTGTTGGGAATCATGGCCTAGTCAAGTTGATACACATTTTGGGGGAACACAATCAATCCATAACACTGAGCTACCGAATTTTACTCTGATAGATAACTTTACCAACTGTATGACACTGACTGTCCCAAGCAATAGTAGGATGAAGCACGAGTTGACCCTGGAAAGACTGTTTTCTCCTTTATGTGAACAGCTTTCCATGTGCCTCATTCACCACCCTCTTTGCACACCAGTTCAAAACAGTTCTCTCTTTCTCCTGGGGTTTTTTTATAGTTTCACTCTATCTTAACTCTATCATAACAATGTCTCTATCATTCCTTTCTGGTTTTGATCTTGCTGAAGGGAACCAGCAACTTTAGGAATCAATTTGATTAAATGACACTTGTCATTATCACAGATATTTATTGAGAACCTTTGCTGAGCACTTTTTATGGTGTTAAGATTCAGTGATGATGAAGATATGACCCTTTCCCTACTCCTCGAAAGCTCTTCATCTCTTGGAATACCTAAATT
>NW_004445352.1:5847-7076 GCF_000243295.1 Trichechus manatus latirostris | reverse complement strand
GGAAGTTATCAACTCGAAAAAGATATTTACAATACATATATCTATATATCTGCATATATTCAACCAAGCACTCAGATCAATAAGAAAATAACAGAAGCATCCCTATCTCCCTCACTTAAAAAAATCCTGGAAAAGATGTTGCAAAAATGAGGATATCTAAATGTCAATTAAACATATGAAAATGTCCTCCACTTCTTTGGAGTTTGAGTATTGCCAATTAAACCTACAGTGAGATACCAAATACAGCATTTAAGCAGAAAATACCAGATATTAGCATGGATGAGGAGCAACCAGAACTCTCATACACTGCTGTAAATTATCGTTAAATAGTTCGACAGTATCTACAATAGCTAAAATATGCATACACTATGACATAACAATTCCACACCTAGGAACTTATCCAACAGAAATGTATACATATACTCACCAAAACACATGCATTGAAAGATTTATTTTAGCACTTCACAGTAATCAAAATAGAAACTACACATGTTCGCTTAGGCAGGCAGCACACATACTAAAATTGGAATGATACAGGGAAGACTAGCATGGCCCTCCACAAGCATGACAAGCAAATTCGTGAAGTGTTCCATATTTTTTGAAGTTCACCCTTCAGCCGAAGATTAGACAGGCCCATGAAACAAAACTAGACTAAACGGGCACACCAACCCAAGGGCAAGGACGAGAAGACAGGAGGGGACAAGAAAGAGGATAATGAGGAACCTAAGCTCGAGAAGGGGAGAGTGTTGACATGTCGTGGTGTTGGCAACCAATGTTACAAAACAATACGTGTATAATTGTTTAATGACAAACTAATCTGCTCTGTAAACTTTCCTTTAAAACACAGTTAAAAAAATAGAAACTACCCAAATGTACATCAATTGTAAAATGCATAAATGAATCATGTTATCACAGTAGAATATTATATGACAAGGAGAATGAAGACATCTCAAGCATATCTGTTGTCAAGCAGGTATTGAGGCTGCTAAGAAAAACATGGCTCACACAGGCACTGGATAGAACAGCTTTTAGTTATAGGGAAGAGAAGCAAGTGGGCATGATCCCCCAAGGCCAGTGGGATTGTTGCAAGCTCCAGACATTTATTGATAGCCTACAATAGCAATGTACAGTTCCTTTTTAGATATTTCAGAAAACCAGTTTCCTTCGAGTCAATTCTGACTCAAAATAACCCTATAGGACAGAGTAGAACTGCCCTATAGGGCTTCCAA
>NW_004445352.1:3486-4733 GCF_000243295.1 Trichechus manatus latirostris | reverse complement strand
AGGATTTTCACAAGCAATTGGATAGGATGATGTGTTCTCTGGGTACCAGCCAGCCTCTTTTCCCAGTCACTCCTGCTGTTGCCCAATGAGTTCATGAGCAAATTGGCTATGGTAGCAGGCATGAAGGTTATGCATGGGACCAGCAACATAGACTTCTAGTCACCAAGGCCAACCAGGCTACAGCTACTGCTGAGTGCCCAATTTGCCAGCAACAGAGACCAAAACTGAGTCCCCAATACAGCACCACTCTCCAGTGGCAAGTTTATTACTTTGGGCCACTTGTGTCATAGAAAGGGAAGCATTTTGTTCTGACTGGATTAGACCCTTGTTATAGATGTGCATATGCCTTCTGTGTACATAATACTTCTGCCACAACTATCATCCACAGTCTTACGGAAGGCATTATCCACTATCATTGTCTTCCACACAGCATTGTCTCTGATCAAAAAACTCACTTCACAGTGAATAAAGTGTAGCAATGGGCCCATGCTCACAGAATTCACTGATCTTACTATGTTCTTCGTTATCCTGAAACAGCTGACTTGACAGAAGGATGTAAAGGCCTTTTGGAGAATAAATTATAGTGCTAGCTAGGTGAGAATACTTTGCAGATTTGGTGCAATGTTCTCCAGGAGACTGTATATGCTCTAAATCAGTATCCAATGTATGGTGCTCTTTCTCCCATGGTGAGGATACACTTAGTCGGTTTGGGCTCTTCTTGCCTTTGAATCAACAGACAAAGAAGGGAGTTACTGTACTGGCTAGGAGTGATTCGTATTACCAAGGGAAAATTGTACTGCTACTACATAGTAGGTGTAAGAAAGACATATAGATAGATAGAGATAAAATATAGGAGATCCTTTAATGCATCTCATAGTACTACCATGTCCTGTGATTAAAGAACTACAACAACCTATTTCAAACAGGACTAACACTGGTCCAGATCCTTCAAGAATGAAGGTTTGTGTCACCCAACCAGGCAAAACCACAACCAGCTGAAATGCTTGTGAAGGGCAAAGGAAATAAAGAATGAATAGTGAGAAAAGGTAATCAGTTGTGGAAATGTGGACTGTAGTTGAGTATTTCTTCCTTATTTTGTTAAGACTCTGTTCGTGTGTATGTTGTTGTTAGGTACTGGAGACTCCATTTCAACTTATAGCAATACCATGTGACAGAGTAGAACTGTCCCATAGGATTTTCTAGACTGTAACTTTTACTAAAGCAGATCACCACCTCTTTCTTCCATG
>NW_004445352.1:0-1582 GCF_000243295.1 Trichechus manatus latirostris | reverse complement strand
AAAAGACTCTCAATGGGACGGATTGACACAGTGGTTTTGACAATGGGCTCAAGCATAACAATGATCATGAGGATGGTGCAGGACTGGGCAGTGTTTTGTTCTGTTGTACACAGGATTGCTATGAGTTGGAACAAGCAGCACCTAACAACGACATATATGTTTATTCTTTTTCTTTTATCACTTTAAAATGCCATTTAATTTTCTTTTAGTTAAAAAATAAAAAGTGGTAGTCCCTCACCAATTCTAGAGTTTCCAGGCCTGCCTTGATTAGTGAGGCCACACATTTTGTCTAATCTAAATGAGCCTTTTCCTGCACCAAAACATTTCTGTTGTTTCTGATCAGAATCCAGCCATCCTTATTATCTATATTTCCCTGTATATAATGTGTCTTTTCAGTATTTTTAAGATTATCTGTTTGTTTTTCAACAGTTCATCTATGCTGCTACTAGAAGTGATTTTCTTTTCATTTTCTGCTTTTGGTTCACTAAAAATCTTGAATCTATCAATTATTATATTTTACTAACATTGGAAAAAACAAGTTATTTTAGAGTCTACATCTGATAATTCAAGCATCTGGATAATCTCTGGATCTAATTTTACATTTATTGTTGCCTCTCTTGAAAATATAATACACTTTTTTGCTTCTTTGCATTTTTTTCTAATTTTTCATTGTATACCAGACATTGTATATAAATGCAAAGATTACAGTAAATGGAATAATGGAATGTATCTTTCAAAAGGGCATGTCTCTTCTGTCAAGCTGTTACTGTGAAGGGTTGAAACAACCTAATCTGTAATTCATCTAGGTCTGGGCATTGTTGCAGCTATAGGTATAATCCATTCACCAGTGTCTTGAAATGTTTTGAGAGTATGTTCAAACTTTTTCCTTCAGTAGTTTTTGGGATTTAAGTAATGATGATACTCTGGATGATACTATGGATGATACTCTACGCTTTACAGATCAACTGTGCAAACACCGAACAATCTTTCTCTGTTTTATGTCACAAGTTCTGTTTAGGGGGATTACTGGAAGTTTCTTGCTCTCCATTTCGACCACTGGCATTGTACTCCTTTCTCCTGCTCAATTCCCATACTTTCATCATACTACCTTCATGTACTTTATAAAGGCCCATACGTGGTTGTAGACTCCCCTTGGATTCTGAGTTATCATCCCAACCCACAAGAGGTTACTAAATGTTTCTGCTAGTTTTCCCTTGTCCCCACCTCTGCTAGATTCCGCTTCTTCTTGCTTTGATGTCAAGGCAACAGCTGTGGGTCTCTTTTGTTTTTGAGGTATATTTAGGTCACTTTAAATTTAGGTCTATTTAGTTCTCTGTTAAGTTTTAAAGAAGATTTGATTTTTTAGCTTATCCAGTTTATTCTCCTCTTTAGGGTGGGTCTAATACATTTTCCTTTGCTTAATTTTTTTTTTTTTGGTGACTTTCTATTTTCTAACTAGAAGCACAGGATCCACTTCTAGGTGAACTTTTCAATCAGAAAAAAATAAACCATATTTCTCTAAGAAACTATCCTAAGTGTTCTACTTTCTCTAAACAAAGATAGATTATTAACGATATTCTCT
>NW_004445351.1:5829-7062 GCF_000243295.1 Trichechus manatus latirostris | reverse complement strand
GCAACCTGCTTGTCTCATACCTTATCCATGTAGTTACTTATACTTTAAATGCCCATGTTACACCATCCCTGCCAACATGTGTGTGCACATGCACACACACTCAAGCATGCAAACACGCGCTCACACCCCATTGGCCTTTGCTGAGGTAAAGCCTGCTCAGTCTAGTAAGACTCATCTCAGCAGTCACTTTCTCTAGCAAGCCATCATCAACAGTCCGCAAAACAGGAAACCTCAGGTTGGCTGTCTTAAGAAGTCCTTCCGTGGTACAAATGGTTAACATGCTTGGCTGCTAATTGAAAGGTAGGAGATTCAAGTTCACCCAGAGGCATCTAGAAAGAAAGTTCTGGTGATCTAATTCCAAAAAATCAGTCATTGAAAACTCTATGGAGCATAGTTCTACTCTGACACAAATGGGGTCACCATGAGTTGGAATTGACTCAAAGTGATTGGTTTGGTTTGAAGTGTCCTGAGGCTCCCACAGCCAGCTGTGTGTTCTTCTGGTTGACTACAAGTCATTCACCCTGGACTGTGATTGTCTTAAGAAAGACCATGTCTTCCTCCTAATGCTCAGGTTGTCTGTTAAGTGGAACCAAACCTACCTTAAGAGAAAGCATTTTGATTCACAATAGAAATTTCTTACATCTATTCCCCTCTAGTGCTCCTTATGCGGGAATTGGTACCACCACCACCATAAGTCAAGCTAGAAGCCTGCCTATCTACCATCCAGTCTGTCACAAGTTCTCCAAGTTTTACCTCCCACCTCCTCATTCTGGGGCTCATCATCTCTCACTCGGACTATCTCAGGGACATCTCACCTGCTCTTTTCATGGAAAACCCCATCTTTGTGCTTCTGCTGCTGATCTCTCAGAGACAAAGTTCTGGCCACACCACTTACTACCCTCCCACAGCTGGATCCACAGCCCTGGAAGACAGCGTCCCTTTTCAGGGCCATAGACCACTGGAGAGCTGTGTGCAAAATGGGTGACAGGCATGCTGGCTCCTTTCCACCCCCGGGCAGTTGGACAGGACCTAATATATCACCAGATGTGATCTCCAAGTAGCCTTGTCTGTTGACCCCAGTGCCCAGATAAATGTTATTTCCTGAGTGCACCATGAAATAAAACGCTTTGGGAAGTACTGCCCTAAGGAATGAAATCCAGGCTCCTTAGCATGACTAAGAGGCCCTCCAAGTCCCACCCAGCCTCATTCTCCAACATTCTCCCCAGCCACATT
>NW_004445351.1:0-1070 GCF_000243295.1 Trichechus manatus latirostris | reverse complement strand
GTATTCCTTCCTTTTCTATGTTCTGGAATAGTTTGAATAGAACTGATGTCAACTATTCTTTGAATGCTTGGTAGAATTCTCCAGTGAAGCCATCTGGGCTGAGGCTTTTTTTGTTGTTGTTGGGAGTTTTATTATACCATCTTCAATTTCTTCTTTTGTTAGGGTCTGTTCATATTTTCTACCTCTATTTGTGTCAGTTTAGGTAGGTTGTGTGTTTCTGTAAATTTGTCTGTTTCTTCTAGGCTTTCAAACTTGTTCAAGTGTGATTTTTCATAATATTCTGTTATTGATCTTTTTTATCTCAGTTGGTTCTGTTGTAAGTCCCCCATCTCATTTCTTACTTTCATTATTTGTACTTTCTCATTTTTTTCCTTTGTCATTTTGGCCAGTGGTTTGTCAATTTTATTGATCCTCTCAAAGAACCAACTTCTATCTTGTTGATTCTTTCTATTGTTTTTCTGTTTTCTATTTCATTTATTTCTGCTTTGTTCTTTATTATTTTCTTTCTTTTGGGGACTGTGGACTTCTTTTGCTGCTCCTTTTCTGTTTGTTCAAGTTTTAGGGATGAGCTATTGATTTTGACCCTTTCTTCTTTTTTAATGTGTGCATTTATTGCTGTAAATTCTCCTCTGAGCACTGCTTTTGCTGTGTCCGAAAAGTTTTGGTATGTTGTGTTTTCATTCTTGTTTGATTCTAAGAATTTTTTCATTTCTTCTATCACCCGGTGTTTTTTAAGTAAGGTGTTATTCATTTTCCATGTCTTTAATTTTTCCTTGTTCTTTCTGTTATTGATTTCTAATTCTATAGTGTTATGGTCAGAGAAGATTCTTTGTATTATTTCAATGCTTTTGAATTTATTGAGGCTTGATTTGTGGCCTAATATATGGTCTATTCTGGAACATAATCCATGTACATTGAAGAAGAAAGTGTACTGTGCTGCTTTTGGGTGGTTTGTTCTGAAAATGTGTATGAGGTCGAGTCGGTTGTGTTATTTAGATCTTCTGTATCTTTGTTAAGTTCCTTTCTAGTTGTTTTGTCCATCATTGAAAGTTGTGGGTTAAAGTCTCCTA
>NW_004445350.1:5628-7097 GCF_000243295.1 Trichechus manatus latirostris | reverse complement strand
TTCCTATTACCTCATTATTTCCATAGCTTCATATCACTTATCCCAATCTTTAATCACTTTCTTTATTTGTTGCTCATTTTTCTCCTCCAGTAACATAAAAGTTTCCATGAAGGTAAAGATTATTTCTCCTCTTCATGTCTGAATCTCTGCCCCCTGTAATCATGTCCAGCACATAGTAGGTGCACAAATAATTATTCATGTCAGTGTGCATGGAATAAATAAATTTATAGACATGACTGTACAAATATATAACTAAATAAAATTTAATAAATACTAAATTAATAAATATTTTGGGAAAGCACATAAACTCTTTCTTGGCCACACATACTTCCTAATTGTTGAGGTCATGCCAAGTTTAAAATTCCCAAGGTATTACATTTCTCCAAAGGCCCCTACATATTTTTTTATACCATGTCACAATTTCAGGCTAAAACAAAACCTGGAATTCATAGCCAAGGGAACCGGCAACATCTGATTCAGATGTGACTTTACCTGTGTGGGTGTATTCCGCATAAACTGTGTGTTTATGACGGAGATTAACTTGGCTTCGAGATGCTGCCCCCCAAATATCCTCTTTGTGAATGTTCCTGTGACTCTCTGATGGTTAAGAACTGTTCATTCTTATTTCTGGCTCTTGGCAGCCTACAGATGCTTCCTGTCAGTGCTCCTGGCAGGTTACTGATGGGGCTTGTTGTTTATTGCCCTATCTATCAAGTCCTATTTATTTTTAAAATAAACTTTAAGTATACTGTAAACTCCCTTCACAAACAGATTTTTCCTCCTCTTTTACACTTGACAAGCCTCTAAAAGGAATAGTAACTCTGTCTCATAAATATTTGAACCTGAGCCTTTTAGGGAAGAATTATACTTAAGATACTCAACAATAGGAATGGTCTCGTCTAAAGCCTCCTTTCCAGCTACTCATCTGTCTCCCTCTCTCAATCCTTTTCTCTATCCCTTCTTTTTTTATTGTATTATCTCATTTCTGCTTCTATACTACCCCTATGCCCCATGCCAGATGCTATTCTCCAGTCAAAACTTCCATCTATATCTTTCTTAAATACTGCTCATATAATGTTAATTTCTTTATCAAAACGTTAAAGAGCCTACTATTTCCCAGCTCATCAAGATTAAGCATTTTATAGCTTTCTTGATCCACCATCATGTAGTCCTACCATTCCATTCAACAGTAAACTCTATTAAGTATTTTTCCACATAAAGGGCATTGGTATGGTTCAACATAAAAAAGAGCTTGGGATTTAGAGTTATACTGATTTGAGTTCAATCCAAACACTACTATGTATTTATTAACTTACAACCTTAAGGAAGTCTTCTGACTTCTCTCACTATGTCTCCTTATTGAAAACGTGCAGATTAATAATACCTATTTTGGTGAATATTCATGGTATTCTCTAAATATTTCCAGCTCTTCTTCTGAGCATATGGTAGTACTACATTCCACCAGAGCT
>NW_004445350.1:3147-4137 GCF_000243295.1 Trichechus manatus latirostris | reverse complement strand
GGGACTTTCTGATGTCTTGGATCTGAGGAGCAGGAAAGAGAGCAATCAAGAAAGATTTTAGGTTTCTGGTTTAATCACTTGGGTGAGTAGAAAACCAACACCAAACTCGCTGACGTCAAGTCGATTCCAACCCATGGCAACCCCATGTGTTACAGAGTGGAACTGCTCCATGGGGTTTTCTTGGCTGTAGTCTTGATGAAAGCATTTTGCCAGGCCTTTCTTCTGTGGCACTGCTGGGTGGGTTCAAACCACCTATCTTTAGTAGTCAAGTGCAAACCGTTTGTGCCACCTATTTTGCTGGTTAAAATTTATTTTCCAAACTAATGAGGAGAAGCAGCAACGTGGATAATCCCCAGTTGGCTTGTCGGTATTTTTCTAATGATCTGGGAAAATGTACAAAACTTTATAAAAGGTAAAAAACAAAGCAACAGGATGGTATGAGTCAGGACCCTCTGGAAACTGTCCAAATTCCTCTCTGCAATATGGTGAACACATGCAAATTCCTAATAAGAAATACTATAACAAGGGGGGAAAGAAACCTTATTCCTAGCCACATAAATTCTGCCTAAAGGGCATTACTGACTGTCATGGTTATGTGTTGGACACTCAAAATCTGAATCAGTTTATATATCAGTACTTCCTCCCTCTATTTTTACTGAGCTCAGAAAATTTGATGAAATTATACAAATCCCTGAAATCTAATATTTTTATGTGATAAGATTGTGTAAGAGGAGGGGGTGGAAGAGAAGTTTGAAAAATGCGGTGACAGATGGCAAGTGGGCTCAGGCACATAGCGTTCCTATATATAGGGGAGGGGACAATCTGGTTAATCAGGGGGAGGGGGAGCACCTTTAAATTTAGATTCAAGTATTTTATATATTCAGCAGCATCATTTTCTGAAACAGCCTCGCTGGGTAGGATTCTTAAATATATATATATATATATATATATATTTGGTTGGGGTTGGGTTGTGCGATATATATTTTCAAC
>NW_004445350.1:0-1087 GCF_000243295.1 Trichechus manatus latirostris | reverse complement strand
AGCAATGAATAACCCAGGCATGCATCCTGCCCCTGTGGTGCTTATAGCTAGCTAGTACAAAGGCCCTAGATCTGGAAAGCATTTGGAGTGTCTGAGGCAGGACAAGGATTATCTTGTTCACCAGTTCTTGAGTGCTATTTCCTGTACTTTGTTTATTGAATGGATACTTGCTGAATGAATGAATACCTGAGTGAATTACCTTGAGAAGACCAGAATGACTGGAATACAGTAGGGTAGGGAGGAGTGGAATGATGTCAGGTTGCAAAATGTGGTTCATGATGGGCTTATGGTATGGGTTTTTAAAAAAATTCAGACATTCTTTTCCGTGCATTGGGAAACCAAGCAGGGGATAATATTGTCTGAGAACAGAGGCATAAGAAAGAGCTAGCTGGACATAGAACAGGATGGAAGAAGGTTCCAGACAGAGGGAACAGAATGTGCAAAAGCTTTGAGTCAAAAAGGCATAATATGCTTGAGGAAGTTAAATGCACTATGTTTTGCCTGAGAATATGGAGATTAAAGATAGTCTAGTGGCTTTTGTTGATGTTAGCTACTATTCAGTTGGCCCTTAACTCATGGTGACCCCATGCACAGTGGAATGAAACAGTGTCTAGTCTTGCACCATACCCATGATCAGATGTGCATTGGACCATTGTGATCCGTAGGATTTTCACTGGAAGGCTTTCAGAAGTAGATTGCCAGACCTTTCTCCCTAGATCATCTTAGTCTGGAAGTTCTGCTGAAACCTGTTCAGCATCAAAGCAACACACAAGCCTCTACTGACAGACGAGTGGTAGCTGCATGTGAGGTGCATTGACTGGGAGTTGAACCCAGGTCACCCACATGGAAGGTAAGAATTCTACCCCTAACCACCATGCTACCATGTAATTTAGTGGTGGTTGTTGTTAGATGCCGTTGTGTCACTTCCAACTCATAGTGACCCCGTGTACGACAGAAGGAAACCCTGCCTGGTCCTGCTCCATCCTCATAGTCGTTGCTATGTTTGAGCCCATTGTTAAAGCCACTGTGTCAGTCCATCTTGTTGAGAGTCTTCCTCTTTTTTGCTGACCCTTTACCTTACCAAGCA
>NW_004445349.1:5151-7102 GCF_000243295.1 Trichechus manatus latirostris | reverse complement strand
AAAAAAAAAAAATATTGAAGACTGTGGTCATCTGCTTTAATATGAGGCTCCCTCTTTAGGAGCGCTGGCTGTTGCCACTTTAATACCTGTTACCTGTCTGGATGTGCTGGTTGTTGCTACTGTAACACCTGACTCTTTGTGTGGGAGTGCTGGCTGTCCCTGCTCCAACACCAGGCTCCCATGTGTAACTTTTTATTATAAATGTGGGGACATAAAGCATTAACGCAAGTAAAAAATGTTTCAGTGAACACATTTTAGTAGTTCAATTTTATAAAAATTATAAATAAATAAACCTGTTCATTTTCCTGGACAATGCCAGTGTTTGGATTTAAAAAAAAAAAGAACAAGTAAATTTCTTATTGATGACAATTAAATTGTTCTTATAGCATTTTTATCATACAGTAGAGTCCATCCACTCACTATATTTTCTGAGTTGTACTACATGAAGATATATATTTTTAATGTTGTCTATCTTTTGTGCTATTCCTGTAATTTTGCTGTTAAAATACATTAAACTAAATTAAAAAAAAAAAAGGATCCCTGCTTTAAACAGTGATTTCAGACTAACAATAAAGAATGATACTATGGATTTAATGTTAATTTCTTAGGTATTGTATCCATCTAAATTCAACTAGAAAAACAAGACTAGTAGGAGATATATGTTAAGAGATTTATTGCAAGGAATTGGCTTACATGATTGTGGAGTCTGGCTAGGCAAGTCCGAAATCGGTAGGGCAGGCTGGCACTCTTGAGCATGGGGAAAGCTATGGTCTACAGGTGGAATTTCTTTCTTATCCCAGGAAGCCTTAGCTCTGTTTTTAAGACTTTTCAACTGATTGAATCAGGCCAACCCAGGTTACGTAGGTTAATCTCCCTTACTTAAAGTCAACTGATTATGGACTAATTTCATCTACAAAATACTATCATAGTCACACCTAGATTAGTATTTTGTGTAATAAATGGGATCGTTAGCTTAGCCAGGTTGACACACAAAGATGATCATTGCAGGTATAATGATATTATGGTTATGTAGAAGAAATGTCCTTGCTCTTAGAAGATGCTTGTTAAAATATTTAAGGTGAAATGTCATGATGTCTGCAACTTATGCTCACTTAATTACAAAATATACATAGATAGCAAATACGGCAAAAAGCTAATGATTGTGAAATATAGATGGAAGATAGATGAGGGTTCACTCTATTGTTCTTTCAGTTTTTCTGTATGTTTGAAAGTTTTCATGGTAAAATTTGAGAACTAAAGTAGTGCTGATCTACAGCCTGGCACAGTATCTGGCTGGCACACAGTGTAGACTCGTAAGTGTTGCGTGAGTTAAACTGGATGAAGGGCAGTAGCTATTTCATTCACAATCAAAGAGGTCAGCAAGATAACATGGTCAGGGTTGTAATAATGAGAGTTCTTCTCCTGTCTCTTCTCTATCCTTGTTCAGATGATTCCACTGGTAAATAATTAATAGCTAAGGCATTTCTTGAGGTGAGTGGAAGCTGCATAAGATAGTGGGGGTAACACTGTGCTAGGAGTCAGGAGTTCCATGTTTGAGTTGCAATCATATGCAAGATGTATGATTTTGGGCAAATTGCTTACCTAATCATTTGAAAGTGGAAACAATTATCCTTGCTTTATATCTTAAAGGGTTGTTCTGAGGATGAAACTTGATAATGACCGTGGAAA
Source organism: Trichechus manatus latirostris (assembly GCF_000243295.1). Classification (NCBI taxonomy): domain Eukaryota; kingdom Metazoa; phylum Chordata; class Mammalia; order Sirenia; family Trichechidae; genus Trichechus; species Trichechus manatus. The sequence goes on along the minus strand of NW_004445349.1, from coordinate 5,413 downwards.
TGCCACGCAAACAGTAAAGAGCTGAAGGTGGTTCTATGATCACTGTTACTCTTCAGGATCTAAGACACATATTTTTTGATATTTTAACATCTCTGACGTGGGAGCTGTCTTACAATTGATGATGCTTCATAGTTTTATTGGTAGCATTTTTTTTCTTTCTTACCAAAAATCCCAACCAAACCCATTGCTGTCGAGTCAATTCCAATTCATAGCAACCCTATAGGACAGAGTAGAACTGCTCCATAGGGTTTCCAAGGAGTGG
>NW_004445349.1:2262-3991 GCF_000243295.1 Trichechus manatus latirostris | reverse complement strand
AAGTCGGCAGTTCGAATCTACCAGCCGCTGCTTGGAAACCCTGTGGAGCAGTTCTCCTCTGTCCTAGAGGGTCTCTAGGAGTCGGAATCAACTTGATGGCAACAGGTTTAGTTTAGTGTAACTGAATTCTGAGGCTTCTGGTTTCCAGGAGCCAGGGTGAGTAAACACATCACCTACGGTAAATTAAAGGCTTTTCTTGTTGTTGACCTGCAGCATGAGGATTTAATTTGCAACGTTTCCTCCTGTGGAGGGAAGTGCGTGAATCGTGCTGGCCCACTGCAGCCTGTGTTAAGCGTTTCCAACCATAAAGGCACAAAGCAAATCCTGCTGTGAACGCTCTAGCCTTACCTGCTGATCGCATGGCCTTGCACAATTTGGGGATCATGAACCATTTCCAAGAAGGAAGCAAAGCTCGGAAGTGAAGGTTGTCCCAGGGTCAGCTGTCAAGAGCCACTGATTTACCTGTAGTGGTAGAGTTGTCTTTTCTTTGTAAAATCTGGGGAGATGTCCATGAGGCCCTTAAAAATGGGGTCGAGAATGCCAGCTTTTCTTGTTGTATTAGTCCTTCTCCATCCTCTAAAGAAAATAACCCCTCAGTCATTTTGCTTTCTACTACACTGTTCCCCTCTCTCTTTTACCTGTCTCTTTCTGTCTCTGTTTCTCAATGTCTTTTCTGTCTCTCTCTTAAAAATAGAAAAACCAAAAAGCCAAAACCGAAACGAAAGCAGTTGCCCTTGAGTCAGCTTCGACTCATGGTGACCTCATGTGTGTCAGAGTAGAACTGTGCTCCATAGGGTTTTCCATGGCTGATATTTCAGAAGTAGATCGCCAGGCCTTTCTTCCAAGGTGCCTGTGGGTGGGCTAGAACCTCCAATCTTTTGGTTAGCAGCTGAGCTTGTTAACTGTTTCCACCACCCAGGGACCCCTCTCTTCTACTTGCTAACATTCAGTACCTCTTTCTGGGATTGAATATTTGATATTTACATTATTTCTTAGTTCTTTTATTTGTTACTTTCTAATACTGTTTAATATTTTTTGAAAACTTTTCATTTTGAGATAATTTCAGACTTACAAAGAAATTGGAAAAAATAGTGCAAAGAATTGCCATATACTCCATATACTCTTCACACAGGTTTCCCAGATAGTAACATTTTAAAGATAAAAATGTTTGGGTAGATAATGCATTCATATGGTTCAAAATGAAAATAATATAAAATTACACATTGAGAAATTTTGTTCTTACCCGTCCCCATTCATCCTGTCTTCATTGTCCCCCTTAATTTTATAGGCAACTGTAAAAGCTGCTTTGACAGCCTTTTAGTATTTTTTAGGGGAAATATTAGCAAGTATGCACTCTTCCCCTTTCTTACACAAATGGTAACATTATATACACCGTTTTGCAGCTTACTTTTCTCACCTAGTATTATGTCTCTGCAATGTTTCCACATCAGTACTTAGCATCCTTGTTTCATTATGTGGATGTACCCTAGTATATTTAACCAGTTCCCCATTGATGGATGCTGGGGTTTTCCCCAGTCTTTTGTGAATACGAACAATATTACAAAGAATAATCTTAGACATATATCTTTTTGTATGTGAGATTGCTGAGTCAAAGGGTAAATGCATTTGAAATTGTAATGGTTGCTGCGAAATTACCCTCTGCCTTTGCTGTCCACTTGCCTATTTACCTGCAGTATTGCCAGCAAAGTGATTGGGATATTATCCACCT
>NW_004445349.1:0-863 GCF_000243295.1 Trichechus manatus latirostris | reverse complement strand
GCATCTGAGCAGGTGCCCTGTCCCAGTGTCCCATGTCTTCATACAGGCACACACCCAGGGCGACGTCAGCAGCCTGATAGGGTGAGGAGCCCTCCAGTCTGAGACGCCCTGACAAAAGGTCCCCAGGTTTCTAATCTCGTCCCTGACAGGAGGGCCATACCAGTGCTCAGAAACAATAAATCTACTTAAGCCACCATGCCACGCAGGCTGAACGTCTCGGGTCTCAGTCCTGAAATTATTGCCATCTGTTACTTGTTGACCCTTTGCCATCGAGTCGATCCTGACTCTTAGCAACCCCAAAGGACAGAGTAGAACTGCCCCATAGGGTTTCCAAGGCTGTAAATCTTTATGAAGCAGACTGTCACATCTTTCTCCCGAGGAGCGGCTGGTGGGTTTGAACCACCAACCTTTTGGTTCACAGCCAAGCGCTTAACCACGGCACCACTAGGGCTCTTCTTGCCATCTGTAATCTCACCTTTTTTATGCCTGTGTCCCAGGTTTTGCAGCCTCCCTTAATCTGTGCTTGCATTGCAAGACCTAGGAATTTGGGAGTTGTGTTCCCTTAAGGTCTTTCCAAGGAGCCCTGGTGGCACAGTGGTTAAGTACTCACCTGCTAACCAAAGATCAGTGATTCGCACCCACCAGTGGTTTCCTCAGAACCAGGGCATGGGGTAAACATTTGGAGCCGTTGTGTACCTGAAGATGTCTTTATTTTTACTTTAACACCTGATTGCTGTTTTGACTGGGTTTCAAGTTTTGACTGAAAACTATTTTCCCTTAGAATTTCCTAGGCTTTGCTCCAACTTTCAGTACTGTTTGCTGACCAGATGCCTTTCTGATCCTTTACGTGTGACTCTTTTCTT
>NW_004445348.1:5859-7103 GCF_000243295.1 Trichechus manatus latirostris | reverse complement strand
TGTTGTGGGGTTGTTAACCAATGTCGTAAAACAATATGTGTACTACTGTTTCATGAGAAAGTATTTGTTCTGTAAGCCTTCACCTGAAGTACAATTAAAAAAAATAAAATATGTTTCAGGTGATGTTGTCTCCTCCTTACCTTTCATTTACTTTTTGGTTTGTGATAAAAAGAAATGAGTGAATGAACATTTAACTTGTTTATGCTAACCTTTTTTTTTTTTTTGGTCTGGAATATTTTAGAACATATCCATTTTAAAGTTCAAAAGATGCCGGATTACTCTTTTTAGCTTCAAAGGAATTTTATTCTTTTTCATTTTTATTTTTGTTTTAACGGAGCTTAATTCTGATTATAAGAAAGGAAGTAGAAAAGAGAATGGGATGAGGGCAAACGAAAAATATGGTGTATCTAGTTTTATGTTTTTTTTTTCTTTTAAAGTATAGAATTCTATGTAATATGTATTTAATAAATAATAATTAAGAGTACTTGTTGCTGTCTAGTCATACAATAGTCCATCCAAGACGCCAAAACCAAAACTAATAAAACAAATTACTTTGCCATATTTGGCCTTAATAGATTGCTTTTGAAGACCAAATTGTGACTGAAGCATGGAAAGAGATATTCACGTGAAGGTGCTGTGTTCATGGTGGGACTGATGCTCTAGAGAAATCATATACTTGTGTTAACTTTCCTTCAGTTGGTTTGTACAAGACAGGTTTATCCATCACCTGGTGTCAAGATGATAGTTCTAGATTCCCAGTCAAACCAAATTTCTGCCGAGGCACCAAGCAGTATTACAAAAAGTATTATTTTATACTATGTTATGTTACATTATGTTATGTTACATTACATTGCATTTCATAGGCTAGGTTATATTATGGTACTTTACGTTACGTTACATTATATACCTTACGTTGTTCGTGTTGCATTGTGTCGTGTTGCATTACATACATTACAGTTATGTAGTGTGACCTTACATTGCATTAAATAGGCACCAGGACAATGACTGGACTTTTAGTGCAAAGCAACTACTTCAGTCATTGCAACTTTGACCGTAAAAGGGACTCTATTAATTGGAACTTTAGAAACAATTGAAATTGTGATTCAACCAGTTGTCCTAATCTTCTGTAGACTAACTATATGCTCAAATTTAACAAATATTTATTTAGTGGCTATGCTTTATTAGGTAGTATACTAGTGACAGGAAATACGATAAATTAGGTATGTTTCTTTCTGCTGGGGACT
>NW_004445348.1:4151-5088 GCF_000243295.1 Trichechus manatus latirostris | reverse complement strand
CATTAACCACTTTTATATAGTAGCTTGCATTTCATCCTTTTATTCTTTTGTTCAGCAAATACTTACTGAGCAGCTATTGTGAGCTGATCCCTGTGTTAACTGCTGATGTATTAACAAAAATATGGGCTCTGCCCTCCAGAAGCTTGCAATCTGGTGGAAAGAGAGAGACTGCCAACAAACACCCTACTATAAATGCAATGACAAAAATTCTACAAAAGGCAATCAATCTCACTAGTAAAATCTTGGAAGATTTCAAAGCACTTCAACTAGGACTCGATGAAGAAAAAGTAGTTTGCCAGATGGAAAGTGTGTTCTGGGCAAAGGGAAAGGTAGATGCCAAGGTGTGATGCCCATGTGCTGAAGATTACACAGGTGTAGTGGAATTGTTGGCAGCAATGAAGTGTGAAATGAAGTGAACTGAGTGCCTCTGTTCTAAGCTATGGAGAAGTCTGAAAAATCCCAGGGGGAAGAATTTGAAATGGTGTATCTTTGGCTATGTATATTTTCACAAAAAAAAAAAAGGTCGAGAAGGGAGAGGGTTGACGTGTTGTGGCGTTGTTAAACACTCATCTAGTTTTACTGTGAAAGTGTTTTGGAGATATAAGCAACCCTGTAGATGTAGAGCAAAAACAGGTTTCTCAAAGAAGAAGGAATTCTGCTTCAAGACTGTAACATAGAAATCGTGCCTGAGTTTCCAGCCTGTCACCTACCCTATGGAGTTTGGACTTGACAGTCCCCATAATTCTATTATCCATGTTGCTGTTAGTTGTCAAGTTGGCTCCTGTGCATAGCTTCTCCATGCATGCACAAAGGAACAAGATGTTGCTGGTTCCTGCACAATCTTTAAGATCGTTGTTATGTTTGAGTCCTTTCTTGTGGCTATTATGTCAATCCATCTCATTGAGGGTTTCCTTCATTTTCACTGAGCCTTCACTTT
>NW_004445348.1:0-2068 GCF_000243295.1 Trichechus manatus latirostris | reverse complement strand
TGTCGCCACCCTCTGCTTTGTGTGGGTGCTCCCCAAAGTCTCCTGTGTGAACTGCCTGAAAACTTAGATGAGGCTGACAAACCAAATCAGTGGCATAATTAATTAAATGATTGGGTTTATGTAGTACCTTTCCTCTTTAGAGTTCAAAGCTCAGAAATAAGGACTTTAAATGCAGCATCTGGCATCCCAGTTCAAAAACATGGGTGTGTGGGGAAAGAATAAGAAGGAAGAAGGATTACAACACATGATGAAAGCTCTACTCTCACTTGTTCTCCCTGTCACACATATTCAAGTAGCAACTAGCATTAGGGGTTATTGTCATTATTATTAGCTACCCTCCAGTTGTCTCCAACTCATGGTAATCTCATATACAACAGAACAAAAAGCTGCACGATCCTGCACCATCTTCACTTTTGTTGGTGTGTTTGAGTGTTTGTAGAGAAAAACTTGAACACTGTTTCAAGTTTAAACAGAGAGGTTTATTAAGGGTTTAAAACAGTTGCAATTGAGGAACAACGTAGCCCATTGAAAATCGAACCAGGTAGTTCCGGGATAGTTTTGTTTTACAAGTATTCTTATGGGTCAGAAAGAGGAACCAGACCATAGGGAGGGCAATTACAGGAAAATCAATGAATATTGTAATAATTAATACTGTGATATGTTACTGATTACTAATAGTATAGTGATTAGAGATAATTTCACGGGATGCTTAGATCATGGTCATAAGATGCTTACATGTATTTTCTTTGCCTATCTTGCAAAAATATATTGTTGGCAACAGCACCCAGACAGCCCTCTTCCTGAGTAAGTGTATTTTGAGGGGTGCAGATGGTCATTTGGTTAAGGCCCCTCAGGGCATATGGTTTCATATCCTGGTTTTGACCACCAAGGAAAAATATGTTTTTCTAAAAAAAAAACAAACAAAACAAACAAACACGGCTGGTAGTCTAGAAATCCAGATTAAAATTAGATAGCATGGTCAGCATATTATGTCTGTCGCAATGACTGCCTGAAAGTTGTCTTTTCCTAAGACAGAGTCCACTGTTTTGGCCACTGTGTATTTTGAGTGTCTTCCAACCTCAGGATCTCATCTTCTAACACTATACCAGACAATATTGTGTTGTGATCCATAGTTTTCGTTGGCTAATATTTGAAGTAAATCTACTTCCAAAAAGGCATTCTTAAGACTCTATTAGTCTTGCTGCTCCAGGTAAGGGATAGAGGTGGGGGAAAAAGAAAAACAGAAAAACCCATTGCAGTCGAGTCGATTCTGACTTGTAGTGACCCTATAGGACAGAGTAGAACTGCCCCACAGGATTTCCAAGGAGCGACTGGTGGATTTGAATTGCTCAACCTTTTAGTTGGCAGCTGTAGCTCTTAACCACTACGCCACCAGATATCTAGACCAACTTCACTTGTGCTGAAGAAACCGGCCTCATGTTCCATCATCTGTATTTTTGCTTTGCTTTATACGTCCTTCCCGCAGTTGCCAAGCATTCAGTGGAGGCACACAGATGACAGGATGACAGGACAAAACCCAGAACAAAACGGCAACTAATGACAAAGCATACTCTCCAAGTAGAGCTGCTGAGACCCCACCTCTCATCTCTGCATCTTACTCCCAGGGCTTCTCCCTCTCTCCACCCACCTCCCTTCAAATTCTCTCTCAGTCCTGCTTATCAAACAAATCTCAGATTAGCTTGGCATCCTCTAGAGAGCCTTCCCTCTCACTCAAGCCCCACACTCCCTGCTTTTCATGGTCCGTCTTTGTGCTCCAATGAAAGGCATCTACTGCCTTGTTTGGCAAGAGGTGGCCAGACCATCAACTTATCTGTCCCTTCTACTGCTGAAATACTACCTGCCCGTTCCTGTGTCCTACTGTGGTGCTTTGGGTGTTGCTGTGGTGTTAGAAGCTAAACCACTGGTGTTTCAAATACCATCAGGGTCACCCGCAGTGGATAGGTTTCAGTGGAACTTACAGACTAAGGCTGACTAGGAAGAAAGGCCTGGGAATCTGCTTCTAAATATTAGCCAATGAAAACTGTATGGATCACAACAGAAAATTGTC